>NC_142527.1:28606960-28666960 GCF_964205215.1 Stylophora pistillata | reverse complement strand
TGAAGCATGTTTGTCAAAATCACTAAAATATCTTTTTCCTCGTCCTTCCCCTTCCCTGGTCACATTTCAGCTTTTCCGTTTCCTCATATTTTTTTTTCCCGTATTTCCTCGTCTAACAATCTCCCGGTGCTAGTTCAACGCACTTAGCAGTAAGGAATTGTTAGAGGTACAAACGAAATAGAAAAACGCATAACACTGTCTGTTCACTAAACTTGTTTTAATCTACATATGTAAGAAAACAACTGGTAATTACTTTGGAACAATTGCGTAGATTTTTGGAGTTGTTACGTTTCATTTTACTGCCAAGAAACAACTCATAAGTAACAATACTGTCAACTTTACCAAGAACGTTTATCAAGTAACAAACTTGACTTGCGTGAGTCATACGTCGCCTAACAGAACGCCAAAGTAACGACATATGTAACTGCCTGTGACAGTCGGTTACGATTTTTTAAAAACTAAACTCTGTGTATAGATTTCAAATATTGCACTATGAATATAGACCTCTGTCAGACGGTTCGTAGTTCCCATTGTGTTCTTTCACAATTGCTTAAAACGCTTATTATGGACACTTAGCAGAGAAGTCGTTCTGAGCAGCTGTGAAAGGCAACGTAGGTTAAAGTCGAAATGTTCATCATGACGCACTCTTCCCGGTATGTTGATGAGTTCTTGTAGTCGATGGGAATGTTGCTTAATTCATGAGATTTCTAATCTCCTTGTGCATTTGGCAGAGGAAGTCCACATAGCTATGAGCTACGGGGTTAACACCTTTGTCTTCCACCAAGAAATGTTTGAACCATCCTTCGAGCTTGTCACGTTGTCGTACAACTGTTAGCTGAGGAAAAGCAGAAAAAAAAAAGAATATTACATAATACTACATAAACTGCAAGTCAAGAGTTTTCATTGGCTTAGCCATCATGATACGTCCGAGCGTAAAAAAAACGAAGTTCTGTAAGTTACGGCAAGGACCGAGAAAATGAGGTTGGTACGATATTAATTATACCTGGGTTCAAGTAAAGGGGATATATTTCAATTAAAACACCTGTTTTAAATGTAGAAGGCCGGCCGGAAAGTGAAATATTGCCCACTTAATTGATCAATCATAGCTTACGTACTAACGGAGAGCTGTGATAAAGACTTAGATCAACCGTTTTCCCGAGATTCGTTTCACGTCATTCCTAGTGACTTGTAGACGTCCATCACGTAGGAACTTTAGGAAACAAACGCAACAGCTTGGATCGTACCTTAAGATAATGCTGTCTCTGGTTCTGAATCAGTCGAATGATTTCATTTAGGCGAGTAGAGAGAGAATTGTCAAGGACTGGAAGTGAAGTCTGGCAAAAAAAAAAAAAAAAAAAATAGTGACATAACACTAAAAATTAGTCTTTCACATGTCTTCCACCGGAGTTCAGTGTGCAAAATGGCGTTGAAGTATTTAGACTTAAAAATGCATTATCAATCATCGCCTTATTTAAAATAACAACCATACATTGCTCTCAAATCTTGCCTTAATGACGAAGTACCACAAATTTTTCTTTTTCTATTTACTTGTCAATTTCTGTTTGGATTTATTCACGCTAAACTATAGATCCTGCGAATTAAAAACGCATCGAATCTTGTAAAAAATCTGGTAAGCTATAAAATATACTTTTCGTTCCCTCTTTTCTTATCTTTTTTTTGAGGGATATGATATTGTAAATAACGTGATACAAGTACTACAGTATCATTTAATTATTCGATGCTGAGCGTTGCTTAAAGTAAAGAAACATTAACAGTCTTTACCATTTCAATGTCGACTTGACCAATAGTTTGAACTCCGAAAACTTGGTGAAGCCAATTAGGGTCCACTTGAAGTCCAATCCACAGAAACAGGGATATTCCATTTTCTATTTAAACATAAAAGGTTACTGAAAAATATTGCTAGGAATGCTTTCTTAATGTCTAGTTCAATTGTTACGTGTTTGTTTCTGAAACCTTTTAGATATTTCTCACGGTTAAAATGGGGTTCAAATTTTTCCCGCGCGTGGAATCGATTGGTAATCAACGACCTTGGAGCAGTTACACCTCTCCCGGTTTTTGTATCTAGCGCTAGACATTTGCTGCAAAGCATTCCAGCGCTTCACACCAAATCGCGAGTTTTCCCGTGCTTTATAATGGTTGCGCTGTAAACCATGTTTAAATCGGGTTGCAGATTTTACCGCACGACGGGCTAATAAGCACTTCTCCCACGTTTGGCTTCCTTTGCTTGTTTTCCTGCTAAGGCCACGAGCAAATAATTTCTTTTCTTTCTGATTCTGACAGCATTATTTTCGTGTCCCACAATTGTAATTGACCAAGAACAGGACAAAAAATGGGTGTACGACGCTGTATATCCGTACATCAATATGTCCCTTTCTCTAGAGAATTTCCTCAAAAATTAAAACCATAACCATTTGGATTCCAGTAATACATGTATCATTGAATACTGGTGGACCATTAAAGCCATTAAATGATCAATAACTTACCCAGTAGGTAAACACCATTCTCTGACATTCGATCGGCAGAACATCTGATCACTGACGGCAGACCCGACGACTCCACTTTCAGATCATGCTGAGGGAAAAAATCATCCACATTCAAAATTAAGAAAGGTCGTCACAAAAGTAGACTAAATAATTTGGATGAAAACCATTCCTTCGCGAAAACTTTAATCGCAGGTGGCCACACAATGCTTAAGCCCTTGAAAATTGACGAAGAATTTTGCTGTGTAAGGTAAGTAACCTTCATAGTAACAAAATATTTTATTAATTAGTCGCGGATAGGGGGAGGGGGTGAGGGGTTAAGGAGGCTGCACCTCAATGGAAAGTGGAAGCATACGAGCCGGAATATTTTATCACTTTTCACCGCAAATCGAGCGCTTGATACTTCCTTTGAATAATTGCACAAAACGATGAACTCTTACCAATGTAAAAAGTCTTGGATAAAAGTAAGGCACTGTTGCAGCCTGATCCATTGACATGACCGTTCTCATTAACCAACTTCGGTCATCAGAACTCATCTCAGAACCTTTTAAGAAATAATAGCACATGTCAGTTACTCCGAATTTTACTTCGATTTTATAAACTTTGTAGATAACTCTTCAGCAGGTTAAACTGAACAAAATCGTTCTCCTAAACGAACAAATGAACACAATGGCGCAACTAACTTAATAACAACAATGCATGTTGTTTCACTTGCTGTCTGACTTCACTTCCACGTGACCACTCCACATCAGAAATTGTAGGTAGTACATTGAGAATATATCTTAACTAACTTGCAGAATGAAAAACCCACCTCCTAGGAGAATATCATTCTTTAAAATACAGTTTGTATAAAGCGGCAAGAGTTTCATGCACTCTGGAAGTATCAACTGAAAGAAACGAAGTCAACTCTTCAATAACAAAATATATCACATGAACAAAGTACGACCAAAAATCAGAAGTACAACTGTTGGTCTGATGACGCAGCCGGCCAGCTGGCTGGCTGGCTGGCTGGCTGAATGATTAACTGCCTGCCTGCCTGACTAACTTCCTGCCTGCCCAAATGCAAGATTTACCCATTTTTGGTCCTACTTCTCGACCTCGGTAAAGTTTAAAATATATACCATCATTCAACCAACAGAAAACGTGAAAAACGAGTCCTACCTGACCAGCAGATGACGGTGAAGCACAGTTTCTTCTGTAACAGGCCAAGATCTGCGCACATTGGTTCATCAGGTTTTCTCTGATTGCTTTGGGCGTCGATGTGTAAACTTCTCTGATCGCTGGATGTAATAAAAAATAATTTCAACTTCTTAATTCTGCGCATAGCTGAAGGTAAATACGATTTATGATGCGAGTCAATTGTTTGGTACTGTCACGCAGCGCGATCTCTTTATCTAACCCGGGAGTAAACGCGTTGCGCGACAAGACCAAGTAAGGCTTGCGACGTGAACCCGTTACTCCCCACTCCCTCCTCCCTCCATACTGTTTGCTATACATTTTCTAAGGTGATGACTAAGAGAATTCATTTCCTTATCAATCAATAGTTTCTGTAGTTGTTGATCATTTTCATTATTCTCCTGACCTTGACGAGTGATTCAGGGGTCACGTTGTAAGGAGATATTACATGCTGGTCACTCTTAGAGATTAAAGAGTTAAGGCTACTATTCCTAAAGGATGAAATAACCATTTCTCACGACAACATATTTACGTTACGTTTTGTACCAGTAAAATTTCCAACAAAATGGGTGGTTTGATCATATCTCTTCGATTCTGAATGAACTGAACAAGATGAAACACATCACTCGCCTTGTTTTGATGCCACATTGACGAACGTATCCATCTCACAACAGCGGAACAAATCTGATAACTGTGTACAGGTAGAGAAGGCCAAGTTGTGAACTCTTAAACGCCGCTGTCCACTGACAGATGTGTAGAGTAACGCACACTGGAAGTACGCCTGGCCCTCCTCGGGAAGTTTGTCATCGTGCTTGATTTCTATGGCAATTGCCTTGTAAAGAAAAAAAAAAAAGTCAACGTTATCCTGGGTTACAATCCATCGAACATTTTCGCTTGCGCGCGACTGTTTTAAGTGCGCCACGTGACTGAATATGCCCAGCTAAAATTGGGCAACAACCAGTGACATTCCACACCATTCAAACATTGTGTCCAGTGCGATAAAATTCTTCTTTTAAAAGTTGATTCAAGTTAGAACTTCTTTGCTGTTGTTTAAGGCGAAGAGACAAACCTGTTTCTTAATCACGTTGCTCTAAAAAGGCAACGCCAGTTTTCAATGGTGAGTTGTTTGTAAATGTTTTGGTCCCCTCGCAGCAAGGTATTTGAAGAATGTTTAACACATCAACTGTCCATTAAGCTTGCAAATATGCTGGGACATTAACCAGTTCCTCAGGAACAAATAACATCAGCAAACAAATGTCGGTACATATTTCGCGCCGAATAGATGCTTTTGTTCCTTTAACACCGACTTCTCTTCTCTAATTTATAAGGATATGTATCACAAATAGAAATGAGAATCTCGTATTAGATCTGATATTTCAGGTACAACACAAGTTGACTGTACCTTATGTGGATCGATGACAGCAAGCTCTACATCTGTCGTATTGTTCATATAACAGTTGCCCCAGAAATCAACTGGCCGAAGCCCTTTCGAAGAAAATAAACGTATGTTACAGTGATGTAAGTAAGCAAGAGAGTTTCTGAGTAAATGTGATTTGCACTTAGTGTATAATAGTTTTGGCGCCAGAGCGTTGTCCCAGGGAGTCTGGGGACCAACCCCCCCCCTCCCCCTTTAATTTAAAGCCGCGTCGAATCCAATATTGAACATAACGGTCAGCCAGAGATCACGTAAAGATCTATAAGATGTATGGAATGCCCTACGAATTGTAAGTTACATTTCGTTGAACTCTCAAATGTTATTCTATATTTTAAAAAAATCTGTATTTGTTTTTTAGTTTGACTTGCTTCCCCTCTAGCAACTAGTAGGGAAATAAACGGGTCACCATACATTTGTAACCTTCAAAGCTACATTAACGCTTCACATTGCAAGCGCGAATCAAAATGTCCTCAATGACAAAAGGGAAAAAATCCCAAAGAAAAACAATTCCAGCTTTCATCACCTGTGCTACATCTCAGTCTCATGACAGCATCAAAACCAACATTACGTTCAAGGTTTCTCTTCAGATCTCCACGGAACTGATCCCCGTGCGTCGCTTCCTGCAGAAATTAAAGCAAACAAGTTATAAGCCAAAAGAAGATTTCAAACAGTTTCCCGTTTTAACATTCTCACGACTTATCTTACATCAAGACGTTCCAAAGTGAATCAAGTTTCGACTTTTTACAGTTTCTGCCTGGTGAATACTCTGCGTGTTCCCAACTTCAACTTCTCTTGTTTCCTAATAAGAGTCTTGGCATAAAAAGAGTCTTTCCTGTAATTTGAGGTATCAATGTAGTTTAGGATGAACTACCTTGAAGTAGGAATATCTGTAGATCTGTCCTCCTGTGAGAGTAGCCACTGATCCAATCGTTGCCACATCAATGTAGGCGTTGGGGAATAGAAATAGATCTACCCCCACGCCATTTTCAACACAGTCTTTGGCAAGTTTCTCATAGAAGGTATTCTGAGGTGTAAGTATTCCCTGAAACAACACTCAAACAGTTTTAATTAAGAAAAAATTCAAATTTTTTTATGATCAAGCCTCTAACTGAATTAATTGTGCAGACGTTGTAAATCAAGCAGGTTTACACTCTTTCTCTGATAGCCTGTTCTGTGGATTTCCAATTGTGTTTAGCCTTTGAGGGCCTTACCTAGATTGACAACCATTTGACTTTTAAAGGGCGACTACAATCGAATTTCTCCTTACAATATCACCCCCCGAATCACACATTCAGGTCAAGAGAACTAAAGAAATGATCACTAACTAAACAAGCTCTTGATTGTTAAACAAATTCTCCTTGTCAGCACCTTAGGAAATGTATAGAGAACAGTATGGAGAATATGCTGTTGCATACTGATGGTAGGGTGTAAAAGGTTACCACTACCCAAGCATTGGTACAAATACAACCCCATAAGATGGCTTTTCAACTCTCGCACTGCATAAAATCCCCATTTCAGGGTGCAGTTGCAGAACTAACAATTGTAATGTGTACATTACAGTTATTTTTCTAATAGAGAGAGAACTATGAAAGCCACCCTTGCAGTAATTAACACTTGCAGCAATTAACACTACTATATTTTAATAGAAGTGAATATAAGGCCTGAAAAAATGCAGGCCTGTACGTGATTTAAACCCATGAGGATCGCTTTCATACCACGAGGATTGCTTTCATATGTTTCTTAAGAACCACAGTGCACATAAATGATTTTCACATAATTTATAGTTTGAGAATACTGTCATTCACTCATACCTTCTCTTTTTCAGAGCCAAGAAGTTTTCTATCCTCTCTGTTCTTTAACTTTCCGGGTGCCTCTGAAATAGGCAGAGATGAGTGGAAAACAAACAGTTTACCTGAAATACCAGCAGCCTGTGGAGACAAAAAAGAAATTAATTGTACGACAAGACCTGTGAAGAAAAAAAAAAGAATAAAAGAAAGAGAGGGAAAGGAATTAACTCACTGACAACTAAGGATAACTAGCATGTAATTTCTCCTTACAATATCACCCCTGAATCACACATAAAGGTCAGGAGAATAAAGGAAACGATCAACAACTAAAGAAGCTCTTGATTGTTAAACAAATTCTCCTTGTCAGCACCTTAGAAAATGTCTGGAGATCAGTATGGAGAATATCCATACTAATGTTAGATTGCAAAGAGTTAACACGGGGAAAGAGACCAAGCTAACTATAACTTTGCATAAAAAAAAAAGAAAAAAGGAATTTAAAATGGTTATTGTTTTCACTGATTACCTTCAATGCTTCCATTCCAGCTTGAATGACTGGACCCAACACTGTCTCTGTTTCCCTTGTTTCTCCAAACATTAATGGAATTTGCACCAGAAGGCTGTTGGTGATGAATTATACAATTTATATATAAGTGTTAATTGTTCTGTAATTGAGATATTTACATTTCAAGTGATAACAGTACATTGTAATCACAATACCGGTAAAATAAAAATTCAAAAGACTATTTATCAAAAAAGTATTCTCATGAGGTTGAAATTTATTTTCTCTCTATCCATTAGATGCAATTCACCAGGACCTGCTTGAAAAGTCATTGTTTACATATTAATACTGACCCATTTCTCTACGTGAGTACTAAAATAACAAAAATCTTCTATGTCTTCATTCAATTATGAGAAGATATCAAAATGTTGTATGTTTTCAATATTTTTCCACAAGAATGCAGACAAAGACAATTTCCATGCAGACATTTGACAATAAAATTCAAGGCCCAGTTGCAGACGGTTGATTAGCACTAACCCAGGATTAAATTCTTATCCAGGTTTCTTTATTTCTTTTTTTCAAAGCCTTTTTCTCATAATTTTCTTTATTCTTTTCCAAGCAATTAAACATCATATTGAAGACGAAAAGAAATACACTGAATGTTCATTTAAAGCCTTGAAATCTGAAATCAGATTTCACACTAACCCTGGGTTATCTTAACCCAGCTTTGAACAGCCTAGACCAGGACTTGAATGGAGATTTCCAAAGTGGTAAAAGTGATACACTAAAAGTAATCTTTGTTTCAAAACACACCTATCAATCACAGTCCTTGCCTCTTGAGGACTCACTAAAAAGCCATCAACAAGAGGGACAAATACATCTTCAATATCTGATACCACCATCATCTGTGGCTGTGCTAGGTTACCCTAATACAAACAAACAAAGGTGTTTCCCTTAATTTGGCAGTAATCATATGTTATTTACAGTATAGTTCAATCATCTTCAACATCAAAGCTATAAAAATGGTTCAAAGTGTCAAGGGTTTGAGATAAGTGCATCTACTGCATTAAACTACACTGTTACTCTGATTCAAGTCTGTCTCCATACACTACAAATTACTTTCTTATGATAGCAATAATATGAGTGCAAAGAAGATAAATCAAAATGGAGTGTCAAGGGTAATCCCAGATTGCTTTGGCTTTGGTTTCCTTTGTGTTTACTTGTGCTATTCTCTTATCCATGTCTGTAACCAATCCAACAGAGAACTGAAACAAACTGTGACTTTGTCAACCTTGTTTTCAGCAGTTTTAGCTGTTTGCTTGTTTCCATCATACTTGTTGGTGGCTGGGACTACTTTGGTTGTAGATTAAACCAATCAAACAAAAAGCAATCTTGCTGGGATTTGAGTAGAGAGACTTAAATTTCATTATAATACAATTATAATCATGTGGTGACATTTTCAAAGAGTAGTGTGTCAAAATGGTTTAAATGTGGCATTTACATACAGTCCATTTACACACACTTTACACATACAGTACAATTCACACACTTCATTTACCTTAACATTGTAAAAATGCAAATGACCACAATACGTTACAAATCCAACTCTGACGGATGAGGCGTCTTGGCCATGCTCTCTGAAGTGTAAAAGAAAAACTGCATGAACTCTGCAGCTAGAAATCAACTTCAGAGATCAAAATAAAAAAAAAAACTTACTTGGGTAAGACATCCAAGACCTCCTTAAGTTCTTTCATGAGCATTCTAACCATCCCACACTGCATACTTTGATATGACACGTCAATCATGAACACATAAGCAGGAGCACCAGGCATCTTTTGATCCTGTCCACAAAGAGGTGTATGTATTACTGGCAACTCACTCAGTTTTATACTGAAGAAGCATTGTAATTGATATGATAGCTTTGATCAATAGACACAAGCACTAAGAAAACTCCTTGATGAGTGATGTTTGCACTAAACTCTATACAACTGGAATCAACATCATAAGAAGAAGTGAGAAAGTTGATTGTTTTTCACAAACACTTACCTTACAATAATCTTTTGTGGCTACAAATTCATATGATCCAAGATGAAGTTCAGGTCTGTCACATACATCAAGTCTCATCCCTTGGTGGTCTAGATGACAGAAATACTCTGCCGGAACTAGAACAGAACAAATTTAAAGCAACTGATTATACAGTAAATAAACTTGTGGAGGTGTTGGTATGTATGTTGACGCCAGTTTAAATTACACAGTTCTCGAAAAAACCTCTAACGAGGCTTTCCAGGCCTTATGGATTGAACTCGAATTTTTAATAGGTAAAAATGTTATATGTGGTGTAATCTATAGGCAACATACTTCTCCTGAACAATTTCAAACGTATTTCGATATGACAATAGAAAGACTAAGCTCTGCTAATAAACCGATATATGTCATGGGCGACTTCAACATTGATCTCCTCAAATCTGAAACCTGTGATTTTTCTCATAACTTTCTGCTGTCCCTGCAAAGTTACTCCTTTTTTCCAGTCCTACTCTACTCGTTTCTCAGTAGCTGGAAGCTTTTATATAAAACAGGCGAGAACAAATCATCAGTTGTTTTCCTTTTCTAGAGTTGGTGCGAAAATATGGAATGGCATCCCCCCTGAAATTCGTAAGCTAAAGAAAGCACCTTTTAAACGTGAGCTAACTCACTTGCTTTTGAAAATTCTTGAAATTGAGGAGATGAATGTTGACTTGCGCTACCTTGACCTTTCTAGCTTATATTTGTATTTCAACTGATTAGCTTTCTCTTTGACCTGTTAAAAACTCCCTTGTGTGACTGGCTCAGTTAAAACCTTTAACATGATTTTACTACTATTATTTATTATTTATTTTTATTTGCTCATTTATTTATTTATTTCATTGTTGCGTGTGTGTGTGCGTGCGTGTGTGTGTGTGTGTGTGAGCCTATACAGTGTCTGTTTAGGTAGCCCGCCTAGAATAGCTTTGCTAACTGCGGGCTACAAAAGCCTTTATTTCCTTCATTTTAAAAAAAAATAAAGTCAATGTTAGGTTTTCATAATCAATTACAAGTTGAAGGTAGATTTTACCTTATATAGGATTGGAAAAAAAACACACAAACAAAAAATTATAATATCTTAACTTTAAAAACTTAAGTGCATTGTCACTATTATGATAGATGATAAAATATTTTTTTTTATTGCTGCCAATATATAGCTCTAAGGTCAAGCTTATGGAAATTTATGACTCCTAAAAAGATTTAACAAGAATGTCATCACACTACCTTCTGATGAGTAGGAACAGATATTGCACATAAATCTTCTGCCACCATCAACAAATTGTACAAAGGGGTTCATGTATGCCTTACATCGATTACACCGCACTGGGCCAGTGGGGCTATAGTCCATGATGCGAAGGGAAGGCTGTGAAAAGATCAAACAGTAAATGCCGTGCCAGCTTTTTGGAGTGTTCTTTTACTAGTTTATTCCTTTTTATGGATTATGGCACTACTGCTTACCTCAGAAGGGCCTGGTTCAGCAAATGGGGTTATAACTGTCGCCAAGGGTATGCTAGAGGCTTGCAGTAAATCTTTGTTACATGGTATATTATACATAGTACTTCTCATGAAACGAGGACTGCAGTTTCCTGAAATGTAAACACAAAGGATTACACAAAGCAGTTGAAACCTAGTTTAAGACCACAAAACTTCCTCCCCAACTTACTGTCACCATGTAGGATTACTGTAAAAAACCAACGGATAAACCGCACCCACAGATAAGCCACACCCTGAATTTAGCAGCTCGCATTTTGGAAAAAAAGTTTTTTGAAAGAAATCAAAAGAAATCCAAAGTCAAGTCTTGAGAAGTCTTCTTCATCCATGCTACTAGTCATTGAATCTAAACTCACTATTAACATTGCAATGGAAAATGTTTCGAAGTCTTAACCACAGTTTTAGCACTCTAATAGCATGAACATCATTTCTACCAACTTTGACATATGATTGATCTTTTTCTGGTATTTGTTGACAGGAATTTCTTCATTCAACACAGTTTTCTCATAGGTTTTTGCATTACAAGAAGAACATGAGTGGAACATTCAAAGCTTAGTAACCAGGGATTAGCTTGGACACATTAACGAAATTGGCACCGACATTTGCGACACTTTTTTCAAATGTTCCCGCAGATAAGCCACACCCCCAATTTCTAGTGATGATTTTTGGAAGAAAAGTGCAGCTAATCAGCGGGTTTTTACAGTATAAACTGTTACTGATAGTATTTCTCAGTCTAGAGCAAATTTCTACTGTATGAAGCTACAAACAGTAAATTTTGTCCAGAATCTACAAGGAAAAGATATGTGAACACCATACTTTTTTTTTTACCATATACCTTTGAGAGATTCTTGTTAATGTGTATTGCTTTTTTTTTGTTGGTTTGACTTGTGATCAGAAGCTGTGCCCTAAGTCAGGGACCCTTGACCACTCACAGCCAGAGGCAGGTTTTGAAACATTACAGGATTTGAATAGACACATGGCAAGGAGGTTTATGGCTAATTTAGAACACCATACATTCATTACATGTGAAAAGAAAAGCAGCAGCATTTACCACAAATGATTTCAAGTATCAAAGGATGATAAATAACTGACCACCTACCATCATCCTGTACCACAAAGTTGCTGGTAACCAGCGGAGGAGTCCTTCCTCTTGTGCTTGTGAGGTATGGCGAGTCTTTGAATGTATCATTGTCATCTTTCATCACTTGGATCTGTAACATAATTTAAAAGCATTACCATGCAAATCATTTATATCAAATTTAGAAGTTGACACTAGAGAGGATCATTCCATGATATTGCCTATTGCTTTGAGCAAATTACTAGTAAGTAAATGTCATACTGTGTTCTGACATTGATATTACTGTTGATCTTGCTAACCCTTGCTGATTTCTGAACCCTACACTTAAGTCCTGCATGACACATAAACAGCCTTTATAACAGCTGACATTGATATTACTGTTGATCTTGCTAACCCTTGCTGATTTCTGAACCCTACACTTAACTCCTGCATGACACATAAACAGCCTTTATAATAGCTGACATTAATATTAATGTTGATCTTGCTAACCCTAGCCGATTTCTGAACCCTACACTTAAGTCCTGCATGACACATAAACAGCCTTTATAACAGCTGACATTGATATTACTGTTGATCTTGCTAACCCTTGCTGATTTCTGAACCCTACACTTAACTCCTGCATGACACATAAACAGCCTTTATAATAGCTGACATTAATATTAATGTTGATCTTGCTAACCCTAGCCGATTTCTGAACCCTACACTTAAGTCGTGCATGACACATTAACAGCCTTTATAACAGCTGACATTAATATTACTGTTGTTCTTGCTAACCCTAGCTGATTTCTGAACCCTACACTTAAGTCGTGCATGACACATTAACAGCCTTTATAACAGCACAGGAGAGACACTTACAGGACTGGGCATCTGATCAGGATCAATTCTTCTCTGTTGCTGCATTGGAGCATTCATGGGTGTGGGATGTCCCATTCCATGCTGTCCAGGACCTGTTGGTGGCATTCCTCCCACAGTTGGTGCCCCAGGGTACATTGACTGGCCCTAGTGTGGAAAGACACGTCCAACTAACATTTAATGCCCATGTACAGAGGATAATAACATTGAACCATGTTTATAATACAACCTGGTTTCAGTTATTCTATGGAGAATGGTGTTGTCTGTTGAGCAACTTCGGTCAACATTACAAGACCTTTGAACAACCAGTGACAGTCACTTGCAGAAGGAAGCAAGTCCCTCAACAAAACTGCTAAAAGCTACTTTTCCATGCATCCATTGCACAACTTCAGACTAGAACACCACCTAAACTCACTGTATGTGATGCCATTCCTGTTGTTCCACCTGATGGCTGATTCTGAACAGGACTCTGAGGAGGTGCATGACCTGGGTACATGCGCCGACCACTATGTAAACCACTATGCGACATCCCAGCACCAGAAGACCCACTAGGAGGTGCAGCCTGGCTGAGTGTTGGTCCTGACATGCTTGTCAGTCCAGCACTTCCAGAACCACTAAAAGAAGGACCTGACATACTAACCTGGGGACCAGGAAACGAGCCCGGCATTGGCTGCATTTGCGTGGCATTGGGTCTACCCATCGAGGGTTGGGTCATGCCTCCCATAGGAGGTGCACCTGAAGAGGTTTGAGGGGGAAAACCAGGCTGGGTCATTGGGGGCATACTGGGCATCGTTGGAGGGCCTGGAGGTCGATTTGTGGGTTGTTGCATCTGGGAACCCAAGTGTGATGGCTGAGGGGCTGTTGTTGGTGGTCCACTAAATGATACTTGCTAAAAGAGATCAAAGAAATAAAGCAACATTTTAGAAGATCCCCAAATGCCTGAAAGACAAGAAACATGTACTTTTAAACCAAACTATGAGTCAAAGTCTTTTGTTTCATCCCTATGAATTAAACTTCTGACAGGGCTTTCTCTATCTTGAACTGTTTTCTTCCAGTCTAACATGAATTTAACCCAAAAATCAATACTACTAGTAACAACTTTTGAATTATAGAAACACTGAACAAGGGTGTAAAACCATAAATAAAAAGCATAAACCAGAAGTTTTCTACTAGAGTCCATCCATAGTGCTAAAAGATAATTATTTAGGCAAGTCAACTTGAATTAGTTGGTTTATTGAACAGACTGTCTATGCTGGCATCTTTCGCATACTCCCTTGATCTTTGCTAAGTAGAGCACAAAAGAATGCCTTGTCTTGACACTAACCGTAGTACTTGGCTGGGGAGGCCAGCTTCCTAGGTTTGGTTGCTGAGATGATGGTGGTTGGCTTTGGGAACTATTAATATTCAAGTTGCTCATCTGCTGGGTCATCTAAAAGAGAAAAAAAAAGTGATGTAGGCAACATGTAACAGATGCTATAAAGTCTTGAAAACTCCAGTTTTTTAAATGATATTAAAAGCATTTTTTTTTCCTTTTCAGTTTGTTGGTCATGCTTTTTGCACTTGACTGCAGATAAAAAGGTCATTGCCTCCACTATACAAGGAAAAGTTGAGAATTGAAACAGACAATTTCTATCGGCACCACACCTGTTGATGCTGATGTTCAGAAGTATGACCTTGTGGCAAAGGTGGATACTGCTGAGTTAGATTTGCTCCACCTGCTCTCGGTGGCTGTTGCCCTTGAGTCTGTGCCATTGGTCTTGAAGGCTGAGGGGGCATTCCAGGTCTCTGAGGCTGTTCATAGGGAGAAGGACCCCCTGGCTGCAATGGTGTTTGCTGGTATGGGAAGCCTCCAGGTCTCTGTGGCTGCTGCTGTTGTGGGGGTAAACCTGGCCTTGACTGTGGTTGTTGTTGCTGAGGAAACTCTCCAGGCTTAGGGGGCTGTTGGTGCTGTAAAACAGGAGGAAACTGTTGCTTCTGTTGATCAGTAGGGGTAGGTGAAGAATTAAGTGGCTGGTGAGGAGCAGGTGAAAGTCGCTGACTTGGTTGTTGCATAAGGGCACCTTGAAACTGGTTACCAGCCTAAGTATTAAAAAGTATTGAAAAGAGGTTTAACAGGGATATCAATATATATGCGTTATTGACCAAGCCTGAGGTTAAGATGGTAAGATATTGGCCAAGTTCTTTTTTAGCATTTTTATGGAGCATGACAAAGTTGAGGTCCACAAATATGCAAAAAAAGGAGAATGAGGCTAATATCCAGCCATCTTCACTGAACAAGCTTGGTCAATAAAGTATTTATTAAATAGAAAAAACAATTTTACTTTAATAAGAATCAAGAATGACTTGTTTATTTTGAGAGCCAGGAAAGAAAGGCAACTGTGTTTGTAGCACAATAAACTTGAGACGGTCACTTAATTTTTTCTTTGGTTTTTCTTCGGCCAGTTTTTGTGATTTTGTTGCCACCATCGTCCAAAAGTTATGAAATTTGTAAGTCCTCTCTATGGACTTTTCTTCTTGCACAGGGTCAAAGTGGGCAATCCTGGGCAGGTAAGACGGGCCCATCTTGCCCGCTTGGAAAGCCAATCAGAACACAGGATTCCCTTCATCTAGCCTGCAGGCGCTGCCAGCTATATAATAAATATAGAACATTAAGTGACTAGAAGGAAACACACATGATTCACTGCAACTCTGAGTTTCGTGCGCTAAGCACTTGTCACAAATCTGCCTGATGAGTGCTTAACGCATGAAACTCAGAGTTGCAGCGAATCATGTGTGTTTCCTTCTAGTCACTTAATGTTATATACTGTTTTACACAAATGTGTATTGAGCCCTTTTTAACAGTGCTGGCTACAATTCACAATTAGTAATAAATATAGATAAAGCTGCAGTGAGCTCTTTCTCCTAGAGAATCAACCCAGTAACTTTCTCAAGCCAGTGGGTGACTCAAATTTCACATCAGTTTGAAGTTTAACAATGTTGAATTTGAAATCTGTCATTACTTAATAAATAAGGAAAAAGTAGACTTTTGAATGCATTACCTAGGCTGGTTTACATTGTCCAGATATCCTTTAGGAGGAGACCCAGCTAGGGTAAGTTAACCTTGTTTGCTATGATCTTAATGCATGTCAGATTCAGTAAAAGACAGTTTTTAAATTCTATGACAAATAGCCTAAGTCAATCATGAAAAGTTAGGGTTTTTACTACACCAGCTTCTCAGCAAAGTGTGCTGAGAATTTTTAAACAAAACTTAGTGTTTCATTGTTTTGAAAGTGGATGCAAATCAGAATTTTCCTGAATAGGGTGGTATAAAGAGTAAAAAAAATTAGCTAAATCTAAGTGTTCAGTCGAGGAAAACAGAAGTATGTTTTGATTACTGCCATCAGTTACCAAACTGTGCATACTATTCGCCATTAATTTCAGACAGCACATTTCAATAAATTTGTATTATTTGATATCTGTACTATACTTTGTATCGTTTCGTGATCTGCATTTTGTATCAGTAGGTATTGTAGTTTTTAACACAAAATAACACTTAATACTGTTTCAATGTTGTCTCAAAAAAAACATTACAGTTTCCAGGTTATGTAAATTCTAGAAATGTAATGGAATGAAGTTTGCATGTATCCCGTGAAATGCGACAAATGCAATTTGGTGAGGAAAACCTTGAGGAAATTTTGAGCAAAGGGAAAACACACTATCAAATCGGTCTGAAATGAATAGAAACTTTACCATGGAAAAAAAAATCAGCAATTTTTTTACCACGCTAGTTTTCCGAGAAACATGTGAGTGGTAGTTCGCAGACTGAAGATTTTTTAAATGTTGTTTATAATATAAGTACGTGTACACGCGACCTACAGCCGGCTTCACTGGAAATGAAATATGTTGGGTAAGTTTCCGCGCTGAATTTTATTCAAAGGTGTTGCTACGGCTCGAACACATCAGACCCTTACCTTGGGAGGAAGTGGCTGCTTTGGTTGTTGATAAAAACCGGGATGATATCGATTGGGATCCTGTTGGGAACTCACACCATTCATCTGGACTTGTTGAGGGCCATTCGCCATTACATTTGATGGGCCTTGTTGTGGAGGAAAACTGCCTGCATTTGCCATAAAATTATCTCCCACTCCCTTTACTGGCCCATCGAATGGCAAACTCCTGTGTTTAATGTAATTAGCAATCAGCGATCGGGATTTCACAAAAATATTTTTTTTGAAGTTTCAAACATTCGTCGATTCATACCTTTGCCCTGTCATAGGAGGACGCTGATTCATCATTTCTTACGCGCCGTATAAAACGTTTTACGCAGATATGACTTCACCAAATTAAAGGGTAGGCCTCTTGGAGGCAATACAAGTACTAAATTTACAATTAAGTGCAGCAACTTTTTTTCACAAGGCGAATCGTTCCACTAGTTTCGCGTCTCAGTACAAGACATTATATGCCACGTAGAAAAGTAGATACCCAATTTTCAACTTCCCGGATGACCAGCCGGCGCATTGTCATATGGGTATTTTCATGAAGCGCCAACTCAAATTTCTTACGTGGCTTTTGAAACTCTGTCGAACATTTGTAATGCTAAAAAGAAAGCGACAAAAATGCATATTTAAGAGTTTTGATCCTCTTAATTTCGTCTTATAACGTTCATTTTCCCTTTGATGATATATTTGTTCGTCGCCACAAAAATGAAATTTACCAGAGATAAATGAAAAGAAGGAAAGAAAAAAATTGTGAGATCTCAAGTTATAATTAGTCCTATTCGGTAAATTTTAAAGACGTTACAAAAAAATAGAACTTCTTGTGAGTTTCAAGTTTCGTGGACGAACAAACGTAACATTCACGTTTGCAGAACTTTAAAATCCTAAAACTGAAATTTAAAATTCAATTTTTTAATGCGCCCGCATTATTTTGTTGCGTGACATACGAAAACATGTGAAAAGACCTTGCTCATGTTCCGCTAAAATTGATTTCTTTTCAATCTTTTTTCGACATCCGCTTTTATTTCAATTTTTCTGAGGGACTGCTTCAACAAATTCAGACATATCACACAGGAAGAAGATAATACTGTAGTCCCTGAATGACTTTTGCCAAGAGTATTTGATCTCTTGTTTTTTCTAAGATATAATTCTGACTGATTGGTTCATTCAAGAGGGAGTTTCAGAGTTTCAGATTTTAAGTCGACTCCCTCAATTGCTTTCCCCCTCAAAAAAACCTTTAGTAAAGGCGATAGATTTGTTCACGATTAAAGGAAAACTGTATTATATATTTACCACTGTAATAAACAAAAGCGATATGGCGGGTGGATCTGCTTTACTCTGTAATATCACACACAGTTCAAGGAAAGAACATACGCATCGGCATACAGGTTAACTCAAGGTTCAATCTCTGCTTTATCTATTCAAGAAATTCTTTTTTGTCCCCTTTATAATCTACTTGGACCGATACTAACTTTTTGTGGGTTCTATAACTTCAACGGCGGCATATAACACCTTGTCATCCTCTAATGAACTAGCAGTGGCTCTTTTATTTTAATTTTTGTTCCGATCTCAGGAATGACAGATCGATTTATTGGTCATATAGATATTTTTTCCCTATTGAAGGCACGTCGACCCATAACGGTCGATCATTTGCTCAGATACTTTAATTTACCCAGCGAAGTGCTATAAGAAGACACACAAGAAGTAACCTATGTGAGGGGGGCATTGGGGCCTCTGGGAAACCGCAAAACCGGCGGGAGAAAAAAAACCTCCAAAACCAAAAAACCGACGAAAAAAGGCAGCAAAACCGAAAACCGCATGCAAACCTGACAAAGCCGCTACATTTTCACCTTTAAAGGGGTCAAAAAGGAAAAACCGAAAACCGCCTCAGAATTTTCGTGAAAACCGAATGCAAAAACACGTAAAATCCGAAAACCGCTCTGAACATCAAACCCGATCCAAAAGAAAGTCAAAACCGCACAACCGAAAATCCCAAAGCCCCCCTCCTATGTCTAGCCGCTACGCTTCTTTTAAACGGGGGCCCCGCATGTAGGCAGGGCGACGAAAAATTGGTCTTAAGACTCCTTCAACTGTTCTCCTCCACGGAAATCTTTAGTAAAAGGCGAAAGATTTATGCGAGATGAAGGAAAACCAGAGTGGCCGACTAAACGCTGGGGAAGACTGTGTGATTGACCGAGCTGACTCAAGGCATATGGGACAAATAAAGTGCAAACAAAGCACGCATGTCAATGTTTTTCAAACGAGGGGCTTCATAACAGTTGCAATAGTTCTCGAGGTTTTGCTTCTTTTAATCACCTTTCGAAAACTTATCATCATTTGCGACCGATACGTACGGTTGTTCAATCGTGTACACTGCCACAGACTCCGTTGATTGAAACTACGGGGCATGCAGTTTTCTTTGACATGCGCGGTAACAATTGTCCAGGGTGTTTTTCACAAGGAGACAGGCAAAAGCAAGGGTTATCAAATGACCCCGACTCTTTTTCTCTTCTTTAAAATTTATGGTTATCATACTCACATCTTGCGCGGTGATCGGAAAGGAAGAACTGTCTGAGATTCGAATTTGATGCCGTTGGAAATTTTGGTTGTTTACAAAATGTCATCATCTGACAAGATATATGATAGGACAATCTCTTATAACTGACTTTTCAAGTTTTCATCTGCACTTTCAATGCACTGTCATTCGTGTATCACCCTTTCCCTTACTGTCTGGAAAATAAACCGTAGAAACGGTGGTTCTTCTTATGTTATCAATCTTGTAAACCAGCCATATTAAAGAATTGATTATCAGGAAATGAACTATTTCATCAGAATGTTTCGTGTCAAAAGCAGCCAAGTCCATGAAATTTGGGATTGTGGTACTACAGCCATACATTAGTCAACGCGATCTTATGGCACATCACGCTTTCCCTTTCGTTCTGTTGAACACTTAGCGGGTCACCGGATATCGCGCAGCTTAACTTCTAAGCTTAATAGACTATCATTAGAAGCATATACCACCACGTAGGCTTCTTCCTATGGCAATTACATTTCTTAGAATTTACCGTTCAACACCATTTACAGGACGAGACGGTTTAAATTCTGTTATCAACCTCGAGGGTTATGGGGTTCTTTCAAAGGTTCTGTGTGTACGCATGTGCAGAAGCAAAGCAACACACTTCGAAGAAAATATTTAGGAAAACCAGAACTGAATACAACGCCGCGAGTATAGAGGTTTTGCACAGCAGCCATGTTGGATGGCAGGAACAATAGATTATTTTACCCATGGGAAAAAAAATTTCTTTCTTATGCAAAATATTTTCATTGTTCCTGCCATCCAAAATGGCTGCTGTGCAAAACATCTTTGGAGGCATGGAGGCAGAATCGTCGTATACTGCGCGAATGGGCTATGGCCAGTAATCTTATTTCCTGCTTTGTCTTTACTTTCCAAAGAATTGCTCATCAAATTTTCTACATGTTGCTTGGAAAAAGAAAAGCAATCAGAAAAGTTTAGGTTCTTCAGACTTACAGGACAAAAAATTCGTGGAAGAGCCACACTCCTTGTTTTACCACAAGTCTCTTCCAAGGTCATCTACCCAAAAAACACCCCTACCACGCACAAGGAAAAACAGTTTACTTGGGTTCACACAAAACTTTATTTGTTCATCTGTCTAGCTGGGCAAGATGCAAGTATCACTTTTAAATTTCACAAAAAAAAGGCCTTCCATCATCCGGTATTGAAATACAATAAAGGCACATGACATTGAAATTAAAGTATCTACTGCAACGACCGTAGTCAACAATTCATCTAGTCAAATATGAGAATGCCAGCTTCTTTCCAAGGTTAAATTTGTGATGAAGAGTACTTTCTACTTCCCGCCTTATTCCTGCCCCTTTCAAGCTCCAAGGAGTGAGGAGGTGAAAGGAGAGACACTGGAAACAAGGCTTCTCTGCTCATCATACAAGTAAAGGGAGTGGAGTGTTATTCAAGAAAACACACTTAACAACTCTGCTTTGAAAAGGAAGTTGACCATAAAATTTGATACAACAAGAACAGGAAGAAGTAAACTTTGCTAGTGCATGTGTATCTGGGAGGCCGGCCACCAATTTTTTGTACAGTTAAGCCTGGTTTACGGGATGGCAAAACTATCTCTGCAACTAATAACATGTTTGTATTTCACTAGGATAGTGAATCCTCCAAGCAATTTTCTTAGACTAACATTTGCCTTGTCTGATATGAATAGAAGTGGTGCATCCCAAACACAGTGAAAGGACTCAATACAATTCTCAAGGGTTAATAACCAAGTATTTTAAGATCATTTTTGAGAGAAATCTTCAAGTCCTTTCTTTTCAAATTGAAAATGTTCAGGAAATGAGAGGAAGGAGAAATTTCTCATTTTGAAAAAGAAAATACATTTAATGTAGATAAATGTATTAATTTTAATGTTATCACGGAACTTTGGTTTGTTGTTGTTGTTGTAGCTCTTGTTACTGCTGCTTCTGTTGTTTTACATTTAACTTTACATAAGAAGACCACAAATTAGCCAATACAAGGTGAAATTTCATATATCATTAACAAAATAAACAGAATTTTAGAGAAAACAGCTCCATTCTTGGGTTGAATATGTAATACAATAGTAGAAGTTACTGAATAGTTGATACAGTGCAGGACAGCTTTTTCAGAACAGGAGAGTTCCCATGCCTCCCATTTCACTTTGCTCTTTGACAAAGATTTCAAAATACTGGTAAATGATTGTAACAGCCAACAGAATACCTGTTCCAGAGCCGATGGCCCCTATGAAGAAACAAGGAAAATGTTTTATGCACAGGTGTATATTTCATTCTATCCCCCATTAACGTCACCTTGATTTCTATCCTTTTCTCCACTAACTGCCTCCCGGCTAGCTCAATGGATAGAGCGCTGGACTGTTGTGTGGGAGGTCAAGGGTTCGAGCCCCGGCCGGACCAACCCTCAGGGTCTTAAAATACTTGAGAAGAATATGCTGCTTTTCTATAACATCAAGAAATGGTTAGATATTCTAGTCTTCTCGGATAGAGACGAATAAACGGAGGTCCCGTCTTCTGCAGGGTTAGGGGCAGGAGACGTTAATTTTCCATGCGCGAGATTACTGTGTGATGGATGTCCTTCACTGGGGTGGGATGGGTGGTTAACAGGACCCCCGTTGATACCACTGTTTACTACACTAAAGGGGCTATCCTGTATAAATATAGATGTCTACTCTACTCCATTTTTTGCTCCTCACTTCAGAAAGGAACAGGGGCTTTTTTCTCAAACAGTGGCTGCTTATCAAGACTACTCTGCATATAATGAGGAAAAACCCTCAGAGCAGCATGATGTCATTTATTGAAAAAGTGCTACAACTTTTTCAAAAGCAATCATTGACTTGACAGATGAGAAGAACTCTATGTTTTGCCCTTGGTTTTCACTCCATTTTTTGAGAACAAATAGAGGCTTAGAAAGCTTGTTTCCTTTTTTCTTGGACAAAATTCATCCATTCATAACTTGGAAAAATAGATACACTCATCTGGTAGTTTCAGTTAAACCTAAACCCTGCTCCTTTACTTTCTCTTTTTACTCAAGATGCTGAGTTAATGAACACTCTATGCTTACCCATGAAATCAGCTAAGACTGAAAGGGCACCAATACAAAGTCCACCAAAAGCTGCAGCTGTAGGGATATACCTGGAATAAAAGAGATCAATTTAAAATGTCATTTTATTTCTCATTTCAAAATTGTAGTACAATATCAGAAATTATCTATTGAATGAAACTCTATCCATACATTGCATACATGAAATATAAGGAAGCTTTGCATCAGCTGTTTCTTATTCTTGCTCACCTGTTGAGTTCATGAACCATGGATTTATCTCGGTGACCACGCATCACCATTTGCTGTTCCTTCAGCTGTTTAGCAACCTTGATTTTGGACAAAGGTTAAAACATCCATAATTGATTGAACCTTTAATACTACAGATTTTAAAATTAATACTACAGATTTTAAAGTAAATTTTGCTGACTGACGCCACGCAATTCTCAACTTTTTTGGCATAATTTGCCAAAAGGTAAAGCTCAAGCAAGACACATACAATTTTGAGACCTACAGTGTACGTTTCTGTTCTTAAGTCACAATTAAAAAGTTGAAATACCCAGAATTTAACATATTTGTATGGTGAGTTGGGAACTATGAACATTGGAAATTTAAAATGCATACACGTTGTATCAAGAAAATTATTTGTCTGTCAAAGTTAGAAGTTTCTGTAAACTTGACGACCTGAACATTTAAAGAACTTTTAACATGCTGCTCCATCACTTTACAAATAATACTTACATCTTTGGCTGAGGAGCCAGACACATCAATCCATGTCTTGGAGAAGAAAGCACAGGAGCCCAACATGAAGACAATGTACAAGACGGCATGTATGGGATCTTCTATAATGTGACTCACTGTCTCTGGAGGTGACATGTAATAGCAGAGGCCACCAATGGGATACGATCTCGCAGGTCCGCCACCAGCTTCCTGTAATCAGAAGATCACCATGATGATGTTAGGGAGCCCCATCACAGAAATGCATTCACAACTCCGTAACTAACAAAACCGTCATAAAATCAGCTAAAAGATGGTCACATACCTCCCATGTTCCAAGTAGACTGACAAAGAAATTTCCAGCAAACTTAGCTGACAACATTTGGGAAATAACATAAATATTGGACACAAGGGCACTCTGAAACATTGACAAAAAAGCAAGTGATGAGAATTGACTGACAAGCTTTGCACAAGAAAATCAAATTGTTACAATGCTCATTATAATTTTGCAGATGTGTTCATCCAGCGGTTGTATGTACATGCATAGCATAAAGCTCAACTTTTTTTTCAAATTCACCATTTGGTGAATAATATAAAATAATTTAAATATGCGATTAATTTCTTTTAATTAGAGTTACACCTGATAAAGAGCATATTGGTCTAGGTAAAAAATTCTAACAAGAGTAATAATTAAAACTTTCAATTGTATAGAATGCATTTTAACAAATTTCTTAAATTATACTCATATTGAAAGTTTTGTGGTCACTCTCACCTGCAAAATGATGGGGATATTTGAAGTGTAAAACAGTTTGATTGGGTAAGAACTGTACTGGCCTCTGTAGCGAGCTGACTTGATGGGAAGATCTACACGGAAACC
The DNA here is from genome assembly GCF_964205215.1 of Stylophora pistillata. Lineage (NCBI taxonomy): Eukaryota > Metazoa > Cnidaria > Anthozoa > Scleractinia > Pocilloporidae > Stylophora > Stylophora pistillata. Next base: position 28,642,904 of record NC_142527.1, on the reverse strand, counting down.
CTGCAAAAAATTTCCAACCTCTATCATACAACAAAACCATGCAAAGAGGCATATCAGAAGTTAAATGGTGTAATTTAATTTAAACTCATGACTGCTAGTAAGGAGGATGGTGCTTATATCACATCTAAAACTATACTTTTGAATGACTAAACACATTATGCTATATTTCAATAGTAAAAACAAAAAAAAAAACATACTGGCACCTTGAAGAGCTACCAATAATCACATTTTAGGAAGGAAAAAAACATGCTGTAATTGTACAAATATTATTGACTGAAAGGTGGCAATCTACCTGGAAGTAAATGACTATACCAAAGACAAAAATGGTGGCAATCAGGTTGGTGAGATTTGGCAGGTTCTGACGATAGAAGGCTTCACGAAGCCCACGCACTTTGTCTGTTCTGGTGGCCAACAGATGGAACAATGCAATGATAGCACCCTCAAACTCAGTTCCTAAAATCATCAGCAAAAAATAATGTGTATAAAGCTTTGGCTAACTGTGAAGGGGAAATGCAATAATTTGTCTCACAATGTAATGACTTCTAATGCAAATTTTCATTTGTAATGCATAACTATGTAATGCTTTGTAGGGTGACCAGTTGACCTCATTGCAAAACAAAAAAAAACAAAAAAAACAAAACAAAAAAAGATGTAAAGCACATGTATACACCATATAAAAATTGATAATACTTTATCATCACAGCATAGAAAAATTGCAAAAAAAATCTTTAAGCTGACAGCTACTCTCAAACATCTTTGAAATGTTACTTCTACAAATACATTCAATACTGGTAAGTCTCCATTTTTTCTTCTTAACGACGGTAATGTCAGAATTGTACATACCCCTGCCAGTGTTAATAGTAGCTGGACTGAATGCTTTCCAAACAATGGTCTCACAAATGTTTGTGGCAATGAATAGCGAGATTCTGTGAGGAAGATAGCCGAGAGGTTAAGCCAAGGCACAACTATTATAGAGAGAGTATGTCAAAAGAGCACACCGTCTAATAAATGGCACCCTTTATTTGTTGTTGCAAAGGGGTAGAAAGCACTATAAAAAGTCTGAAGAGCTTCCACAACCTGTACAACACAAGCTACATATAAAAGCCAGAGTGGTGATCAATCCATTTGATGAAAATTCCAAGGAGCATGGGAAGGAAAGCATACAGTGTACAGAAGTAATTTGCAGCTTTTTCATTCTCAAGGTCTGAAATTAACTCTCCTGGCTGATAAACTTATATTTCTTTATTGGCTAGTTGAAAATAGTTGGTACTACTTCTAAACAAGATGTTAGTTTGAAGATTATAGTGCATAACAATCAAACTCAATTTGAGCTGCCTACCCTGATCCAAGCCCATATCCTTTCTGAAGAAGTTCATCAAGCAAGAGAACAATGAGACCTGCACAGAACAGCTACAAAGATAAAAAAGTCAGCAATCAGCTCCAAAAATCTGTATCAAAATAGTTCTCTGGTGGCCACTGAGACTGGAATACTTTGGTATTGCATAATAATATTATCTCCACTACTTTTTCTTTCTCCCACTTTCTCAAAAAAAAAAAAAGAAAGTTGCACTTTGTTTTCTGACTGTACAACATCAACTGGTTTTCAATAACAAATGACTAGTCAAGAGTCACCTAAAACATTGTAGCCTTGCCATGACAGTTCACTTTCACATGCCATTTTAGCCTTGAGTGATATAAGAAATATATGAATGACAAAACTTAAACACTTTTCCTCACTTTGAGTCATCAAAGAGAAAGATATTGCTTTACAATATACCTGGATGATAATCAAAAGGCAAATACCAGGGCCAAGATCAGAAGGATCACCATACATTCCAGTCATAACATACACCACAGCTTGACCGATTGTTATAATCATGCCAAACACTAATAAACAGAAGAATTTGATCAAATAAAGACAACAACAACAAGTAGAGGTATTAGGTATGTGCTATAACATCGCTCGCAGCGCCCATGGGCAAGATAAAGATAATCCTGTGTTCTGATTGGCTACCCAAGCAGGCAAGATAGGCCCATCTTGCCCGCCATTATTTGCCCACATTGATCCTATGCATGAGAAAAATAGAATTAGAACTACATTCATAATTCTTGGAAAATTTCCGCAGTGAAAACGCAAAAAGCAGCAGAAGATAGTCAAAACAAAGAAAACAGAAACGACTCTCGTGAGTTTGTCATGCTACAAACACAGTTGGCTTTCTTTCCTGGCTCTCAAAGTAAACAAGTCATTCTTAATTCTTAATAAACTGAAATCTTTTTGCAATATAGTAAATCCTTCATTAACCAAGCTTGTTTGGTTAAGATGGCTGGATATTGGCCTTGTTCTTTTTCCCATTTTCATGGAACTAGACTTTGTCTTGGTCTATAAAAATGCAAAAAAAGAACTTGGACAATAACCAGTCATCTTGACCTCATGCTTAGTTTAATAACGCATATGAATTACTGATAATATAATTCTTAACACATCTTTAGAACTCAAATGCACTTACACTTCTGAGATCCATTGAAGAGAGCTCTGTCTTTGGGACTATCACCAACTTCAATAATTTTGGAACCTGCCAAAAGCTAAAAATTTTTTCAAGTTAGTATTTAGCGTAGTTTTCAAATTAAATGGCATAGATCCTACAAATACAAGAACTGTTTCAAGAATAGCAAGTACATTTTACTAGACCCAGCAATATAAAAATTATTACCATGCTTCTTTCCATGGACTCGGGCTTACAGTTCTACATATTTGTATGTTCTGTATTGGGAGTGGTATAGTTTAGAAATTTGGTAACTTTCTTTCTTCTTTTAAAATCATACTCACTATCACACAATAATCATCAAGAAAACACAAAGAAAGAATTTGAATCACAATTCAGGATTGTCACAATGAGCTGGCAACGGGCACATTCACTATTGACTCTGAAAAATGCACCAGCTATTCCCAATACCTGTGGCTAAAATTACAGTCCAGTTACTCAATATTTTTTTGACAACCCTATGAATGAATGAATGAATTCCTTATTTATATTGCACCCTTTCTATACAATATTCAAAGGCACAGTACCCCCCATCAATTTGATAGACACTACACAAAGATAGACCACAACACTGGGCACTATGTGCCCTACTCTTTTCGAACAGTGTGTGGGTTCTTTAACATCCCACAAATTTTTTTTATCACATACAAGGGCTTGTGAGACGGGACCTCCATTTATCGTCCCTATCCGAGAAGACTAGAAAGTCTAACCATTTGCAGATATTATTACAAAGGCAGCACTTTCTTCTCAGATACGATGAATATATGAAGTTCTTATATTTTGAACTGTGGTTATAGATACGTATGATGCACGATCCTCGCAGTAGAGAGCGCTATTTATGCAATAGCGAAAATCAGACCTGAAAAAAATCAGGCCTGTACAGGATTGAACCACTGACCTCTGCAATACTAGTGCAGCGCTCTACCAATTGAGCTAACAAGCCAACTGGGAGCAGGCCGTTAAGTTACTGCGAGGATCGTGCATCATACGTACTTTCTTCTGAGTTATTTAAAGACCCTGAGTGTTGGTCCGGCCAGATTTGAACTCACGACCTCCCGCACAACAGTCCGGCACTCTACCAATTGAGCTAACCAGGAGCTACCAATTGAGCTAACCCTACTAATTTCAACTGAGAAACAGCATAGATAAATTTACTGAGGTTACAAATGCTTATTCCTGTAATATATTAACAAAATGAAGATTATAAAAGTTTGGTCCTAATGAGAAAGAACAAAATTCATAGTTATCAGATTATCCCAACCTGCATAATAAGTCCTGACGTAACAATTGGGGAGATACCAAGTTCCATAAGTGTACCTAAATGAACAAAAAAAAATTAAATTATTTGTTTTATTGTAACCAAGGGTAACAAGGAAATGAACAATGCTTTTAACAGAAGTTGTGGAACACTTTCTTTCTTTTTTATTTTCAGTTTTTTATTTTATTTTTTTCTTCCTCTTTCATTTTTTTCCCTTCAACTTTCTTATATCTTGGCACAACACAGAAGCAAAACTCAATTCAGTTTAACAAGACTTCTGCACAGGCCCATACTTCATTGTTTATATAATTGTTGGATAAAGAAAACATTAGCAAAAACAATAAACTGCTTTAGGGACTACGACTTTGTTTTAAAAGAGTATATGGTTGTATGGAAGTTTTTCCACTAGTTTCACTGATAATTAACAATTATTCCACTCGCGCTTGTTGGACATGAGATGATAGATAGCCAACGAGGTGCGTAGCGCTGAGTTGGCTATAATCATCTAATATCCAACAAGCGCGAGTGGAATAATTGTTTTATTTAAAAAAAGGCCCCCAAGATATTAGGCAAATCTTCTCAACTTTATTTTGTAGGAAGAAACCGGATGTTACAATGTATAGATATCAGATTATGGTATATTGGCTCATATACCATAATGGCTAAGCCAATAAAAAGTCTTGAATTGCATTATCCAATGATCCAGTTTTTAATAATTACCATTAATCCAAGTTTAATAACTATAAAAAGTCATACTCCTTCTCCTTATAAATGATACTTCTATCTGTAAACTTAGATTTAAAAAGCTCTACTTTGCACAGGTCCAAACATCAACTATCTCGTAGAAGGATGAGGTATAAAAAAAAAAAAACAGTTATCTCGTTACAGTTTGGACCCTTACAAAGCAGCCGTTGGCATAAAGAAAAAAATTTCAATTAATAAAATGGTAAAAATGTTAAGTTAAAAATCCAACAAAGGTAAAAAGCATAAACACGATCTTGAGAATTGAATGGCAGTAAAATTATAAGGCTTAGTTAGTACTAGAGAGCTTCGCACATAACTAAGGAGGAAAAATCGTAAATTAAACAGCATTCAAATTTCAAAGCTTTCCTATCCTAAATGGCAAATCTGTGGGAAGTGAAATTTTCATTCAAAACGGAATCATATATATAGTCGATCAGGAAGATTTCATAATTCATTCTACGACATTCTTATCTAGTTGAAGGGTACAGCACTATCTCGCAGACTTTTGTACCCGTACAAGAATACTGTAATCACACAGTTATTTGACCTATCTTTATCAAAATTGGACCGGTAAAAGTTATCAATTACCTCTGTTCGAAGCTAAAATAACTCGCATCCAGTAGAAGGGATCGGCAGAATCCGACGACATAATGCCAAACAAAGGAATCTACGTAAAGAGAAATACTAAAATTAAACCTCTTCTGTTATCAATCACAAGGGAATCACAGAGAAGATAGGTCTTTGCTATCAGCCTTTTGTAAAATGGCGGTTGCAACAAAGGGCCAGTCAAGAAGAATATCAATTATTCTTAATTTACAATCTATAAAATACGACTTTACTGACCTGGCAGCACACAAGAAAGATAAAGAGCGTTATTGCCGTCCATAGCACTTTCTCTTTAAACTGGATCTGTAGGAAACAGAAGGCGGATTGATTAAAAAAAATTTCGAGTAGCAGTATCCAACCAAGACAACCACACGCGGATGTACACGTACACCGAACGGATATAACCAGACATTTATTCACTTCGAAGTTGCCTTCGACAAAAGACACTCGATTTAACAATAAATACAAAGAAGAAACAACCTGAAACGTCTTCAGAGAACTCTTGATGATAGACTTACCTTTCTTTCGGGCTTTGAGACCTCGGGCAAAACGGAAATGAATGGTCGTAGTACTTCGAGAAATTTTACTGTGCACGAGAAAAAGATCACACATTAACTCTCGGCCAAAATGGACAGATTGCATCCAAATAGCGACAAAAATGAAATATAGAATGTTAAGGACACCTACCACCCATTTTTATAATTTTTTTCTGGCCAAAAAATTGGCGGCCTTGACGAAATGAAATAAGAAATTTAACTGTGGTTAGACAATGGCCACAGCAAGTGATGGAGAGGGTAAGACACGCAACGCGCAGGCTTATACGTCATTAGGCTCCAGGCTCTTAAGAGACCGGAACACCAAAGTTCTCGAGCTCGCGGAGCATCAGACTCTATCTTAGGCCCGGTTCAGACGCCGAACTTTTCATGAGCCGAACTAAATTCGAATTTGGACCGACCCAAATTAACAAAAATACGCCTGCTGATTCAGACGCCGTTCTTTTCGGCCGTTCCAAATTCAGTTCCAGTAAAACCAGTCAAACTGCTTGCAAAATACATTAAAACAATTTATGCATTAGGATCGGCACATGAAAAGTACGGCGTCTGAATTAAAGCCGTTCCAAAGGCGTTCTACAGGCGAAATTCTCGGCCAAGCCAGGCGGGAAGAACGGGTGAGCCGTTCCAAATTGAAATAGCCGTTCCAAATTGATTCAGACGCCGAACTTTTCATGTACTTAATTTAAGGAATTAGGTTCGGCTCATGAAAAGATCGGCGTCTGAACCGGGCCTTAGCAAAAGCTTTGATTATTTTAACAGTTCAACGGTTGAAATGGAAAAAAACTTAAACAGAAAAAACAACAATGATAAAATGATCGCGCAAATTTCAAAAAAGATTTTATATCTCTATGTGGAATACAATTTTGCAATTGCACCCCTACATACGAACATGGTCCAGAAAGAATAGTTTTATTGCCTGTTCGTTTGTTTCATCTAAAAACTTGCTAGTGTCACTATTTAAGGAACTACTTGAATAAGTACCTTGATGGTTCTTTTTGAGTATCCCTCTCAAGGAAAATTATTAGGAACGTTATGCACAATGTAAAAAAAGGAAAATTAATGGAGTCCTAACTCAGATACCACCTACATCATGCATAAGAAATTTTCACGAGATATTAAACAAGTAGTTTACTTTCTTTTTTGGGTGCAATTGCCATTACCTATTGCGCATGCGTATAAACAAGAGACTTAGAAGGAGAAGGGCTCTGGGTTCGAGATTGTTCCCACTTGTGTTGTCAAATCGTTTTCGACAGACCGTTGTTACATTTCCTTGCAAGATAACTCTGGTTTTCCTTCATTACGCACAAATCTTTCGCCTTTTACTAAAGATTTCCGTGGAGGAGAACACTTAAATGAGTCAATAGACCAATTTTTCGTTGCCCTGCCTTGAGGCGGGGCCCTTAGATGAAGTGGATAAACTGAACGAAGATTTAAATACTAATTTATGAGTAACCACCAGTGAACTCTCTGACGGTGCTTGAGGGAGTTAGTTCTGCAGCTGGCTCAGTCACTTGCAAAATTTGCAGAGAAGAAATAAGCAGAGTCGAAGAAAGTTAAAACTTGAGGAGAGAGGAAGGTTTGTTTCCTTTTCCATCTGTCATTCCAAGGCGTAACTCTCTTCAATGTGTATAATGTAGGGAACATTACTTCATATGTTCATTGTATCTCATTTATCACTTTCACGGGTTTATTACGAATCAACTTAACGGCCTGCTCCCAGTTGGCTTGTTAGCTCAATTGGTAGAGCGCTGCACTAGTATCGCAGAGGCCAGTGGTTCGAATCTCGTACAGGCCTGATTTTTTTTCAGGTCTGATTTTCGCTATTGCTTAAATAGCGCTATCTACTGCGAGGATCGTGCATCATACGTATCTAATACCGCAGTTCAAAATATATGAACTTCATATATTTCATCGTATCTGATTTATCACTTTCACGGGTTTATTACGAAACAACTTAACGGCCTGCTCCCAGTTGGCTTGTTAGCTCAATTGGTAGAGCGCTGCACTAGTATCGCAGAGGTCAGTGGTTCGAATCCCGTACAGGCCTGATTTTTTTCAGGTCTGATTTTCGCTATTGCATAAATAGCGCTATCTACTGCGAGGATCGTGCATCACATGTAGGGAACATTATACCGCAACAATGTCCCCTGCTGAAATGAACATACCGCTATGGTATCTAGGTAAACAACGATGACCTGATCTCAATCTGAGAAATAAAAAATAGGGATGAATTTATCCTTAGGCGTCTTGCGTAGACTCTGTATTGAAAGGAAGTCTTATTCTCTGAGGACAAGTTAGTGCGCTCGGGAGCGGCACAAAGCGGACTCGGAACCTTTGATCTCATACCAAACGGCGTGCGGGCAGTTGACGCGAAAATCTATATTAGAGAAACTTATATCCTTATGCCTTATACCCATGGCTTGCGTGCTGGAATTTGATGCAAAGGTGGATCTTAGGTGAACCTTGATGTCACGTCTTTTTTGTAGCTTGCTGTTCGAATGCGAAAGTCTGAAGGATGCAAGAACTTTCGCCTTCGAGAGATTGGTCTCTCGTTCCTGGCTAAAGACCATTTTGCACACTATCGAGTCTGCTTTTTTCGTCTCAACGAATCTCGCATTTGACTAAGCTCGCTGCAGATTTTAACTTCACCGAGCACTGTAAAATAGGGTTCACCGGTCTTCCATCCACTAGTGGATACGAAAAATTGGTCTACATACTCATTCAACTGTTCTCTTTCACGGAAACCTTTAGTAAAAGGCGAAAGATTTGTACGTAATGAAAGAAAACCAGAGTGGAGACAATGATTACGTAACAACGGTTTGTTGTAGATGACTCAGTCGCAGATACAAGTGGGGTTTATAAACATCATTTATGCGTCTGCGCACTAAATTCTACGATCTGTGAAAGCTTTGGAGTCATAAGAAACATAAAATTTGCGTCGAAGCATAAGCCGTGTCTGGAGTAGATAAAATTTTCCAGCAAAACGATGGGAACGTGACCGACCAAAAAGTAATAAGTTTCAAGCAGAATTGTGAATTGGAACTGGAATTGAAACCACGTTAGTGAAGGAACTCGCGCCTTCGAAATATTGGTCTCTCATTCCTGGTTAAAGGCTATCTTGCACAACAATTGACGCGTTTTGTTTTTGTCCCTGCAAACTGAGCTCGTTGCAGGAATCCAATCAGCATCAGAGAAGATTCATCGGTCTTTCAACTGCTGGTGGTCGTTAATGAATTTACCCCAAGGAGAGAGATCCTTCGCTAACTAGTGTGGTTTCTTGGAACCTTCGGACTTTCGCGTTGAATCAGTTTGCGCAAAGTTCACAAGGAAAGAAAGTTTCCCTAGAACAGATTTTTAGGTCAACTGCCGGCGCGGCGTTTGGTATCAGAGGCGCCGAATCCTCAAAGCGCTCCCGCGCCGAGTACTAAAATGTTTGAGAGAATAAGGCTTTCTCCCTATACAAAGACAAAGTAAGACACCTAAGAAGAAATTAAGGGGTATAGCCAAGAAAGAAATGATACAATCACCCCCATCTTCGTTTCTTAGAGATCAGATGATCGTTGTTCATTTGGAGAACTTATACCGGCATGTTCTTTCCAGTAGGAAACAACGTAGGTATCCTTGGCCCTATATTGTACTTATAAAATGGAGTAATGCCATGGGATAAAGAAACGGAAACAGTATATCCTCCCTGCTCTTCAAAGCTTTCGGTTTTTCTTAGGTTCCTGCTTTCTTTTCTTTATAGCAAGTTTCACATGTGAATGAGCTTGGCGCAGATTTCGATTTCCGAAAGCGCCGTCATAAAGGGTTTACTAGGTCCTCTACTCTCAATTACCTTTAATTTAATAATAAGTTCTTATATGTAACAGCCGTAAGTAGAGGATGACTCGCTGACACAAGTGGGGTTTATATTTATCATTTATGCGGCTGCGCACCAAATACAAAGAAACGTAAAAGCCTTGAATAAACTTAGAGGCAACACAAAATTTTCCTACAATCACAGGCGGTGTCTGGTAATAGATAATGTTTACCAGGAGAACGATGAGAACGATCCTGACTAAAGTAATGTTAAAAGACACTTAGCTCCTTTCTTTTCAACTCTATTGTACTTTTGGGGCCCTATCAACATGCAGAGCGACGAAAAAAAGTCTGAAGCCTTATTCATTTTCTCTGCTCCACAGATGAACTTAAATTTAGTGAATCATTCAAAATACATGCCGGTTTAATTAATTCGAGCTAACGTAAGTTGAATGTGCCTGTAAGTATTGCAGCATGCTTGTTATGAAATGACTATGATGTTTCCCAGAAATGCATTCAGTGCGGCTAATAGCCCATTCGCGAATTACCCTTAGCCTCATTTTCAAAACGAGTCCTTCTGCTAATCCTTTCATATGATAATAAGCCTCCATTCACATGCAAATTAAACTCATTTTCACAAGAATGGTTGTGCACGAGGACTCGTTTTGAAAATGAGGCCAAGGGTAATTAGCAAATGGGCTATTCTTCTAATATCATTTTAAAGTTATTAGCCCCGCCGTAGGCAGGGCAACGAAAAATTAGTTGTAAGACTCATTCAGTTGTTCTCCTCCACGGTAATCTTTAGTAAAAGGCGAAAGATTAATACGCATGATGAAGGAGAACAAGAGTTAGTACTACGTGTAGAAAATATCAGCACTAATTTTCACGCAACCCTAAAAGACATATGGGACACGACACAGCTCCTCATAAATCATGACTCATAATTTATGGAGTGCGCATGCACTTCATCATGCTTAAAAAACTTGACGCGAAATTTGATTGAGATTGATTAATGTTGTGCCAGAGTAGTAACTTTATAATTCACTATTTATTCAAGGATCGAAAAGCCCCAATCAAATTTATGCTGAACCCAATCATGAACCGAATCATCTCCAAAAGCTTAAGCTCATGAATTAAATGAATGGGTCAAATGAATACCGCTGTACTGACGTATTGAAAAACCGTGAACCGCCCACCAATCAGAAACTGCGAATTGCGATCCTTGTGTTATGTTTATAGATTGCGTATGTTTTTCAAGATTTGGCAGTAACGTTAACTAGCAGCAAAAACCAGAGCTTTGAAGAGTCCCAAACGTTGTGAGCATAAGTAGATTTAAGAAGATGAAAATTTATGAAACAGTTAAAAAGGGGTGTCCAATATCTATACAGTTTGCCAATAGATCTAGTAAACTCATTATCTCCTTCGGTGGGGATTTTGGCAATTTGGCCACTAGTGACCGTTTTAGAATTTTATTCACTAGTGTCCGTTTTGGCAATTTAGCCACTAATGGCCGTTCTAGCATTTTGGCCACTAGTGGCCGTTTTAGCATTTTGGCCACTACTGGCATTTTTAGCACTTTGGCCACTAGTGATCATTTTCGCATTTTCGCCACCAATGGCCATTTATCATTTTGGCCACTAGTGGGCATTTTAACCTTTTGGCAACTAGTAGCCGTTTTGGCCTTTTGGCCACCAGTGGCCATTCACGCATCTCGGCTACTAGTCGCCGTTTTACCGATTTAGCCACTAGTGGGCGTCTTTGCCTTTTCGCAACTAGTGGCCATTTTAGCCTTTTGGCCACAAGTGGCCGCTTTGGCAATTTAACCACTAGTGGCCGAATTAGCCTATTGGCCACCAGTAGCCGTTCTCGCATCTTGGCCATTAGTGGCCATTTTGGTATTTTGATTACTACTGGCCGTCTTAGCAACTCGGCCACTAGTAGCCGTTTTAGCGTTTTGGCTACTAGTGGCTGTTTTGGCATTTTGACTCATAGTGGCCGTTTTAACAATTTGGTCACTACTGGCCATTTTGGCAATTTAGCCACTACTGGCCGTTTTAGCCTTTTGGCCCCTAGTGGCCGTTTTGGCAAGTTGGCCACTTGTGGCCATTTTGGCAAATTGGCCACTAGTGGCCATTTTGGCAATTTGGCCACGAGTGGCCATTTTGGCAGTTTTGCCACCAGTGGCTATTTTGGCAATTTGGCCACTAGTGGCCATTTTGGCCAATTGGCAACTAGTGGCAGTCTTGGCATTTTAGCCAAATTGGCCATTAGAAGCAGTTTCGGCAATTTGGCCACAAGTGGCCGTTTCGGCAATTTGGCCACTAGTGGCGGTTTTAGCAATTTTGCAACTAGTGGCCGTTTTGGCAACTTGGCCATTAAAGGCATTTTTTTTGCAATTTGGCCTCTAGCGGCTGTTTTGGCAATTTGGCCACCAGTGGACATTTTTGCAATTTGGCCACAAGTGGCCGTTTTGGCAATTTTACCACTAGTGCCGGGCTACTTTGGCAATTTGGCCACTAGTGGCAGTTTTGGCAAATTGGCCATTAGAAGCAGTTTTGGCAATTTGGCCAGTAGCGGTGGTTTAAGCAATTTGGCTACTAGTGGCCGTTTTGGCAAATTGGCCACTATAGCGGCCGTTTTGGCAATTTGGCCACTTGTGCCTATTTTGGCAATATGGCCACTAGTGGCCATTTTAGCAAATTGGCTAGTAGTGGCCGTTTTGGCAATTTGGCAACTAGTGACCATTTTGGCAAATTGGCTACTAGCGGCCGTTTTGGAAATTTGGCCACTTGTGGCCATTTTGGCAATATGGCCACTAGTGGCCATTGTAGCAAATTGGCTACTAGTGGCCGTTTTGGCAATTTGGCAACTAGCGACCGTTTTGGCAGTTTTGCCACCAGTGGCTATTTTGGCAATTTGGCCACTAGTGGTCATTTTGGCAAATTGTCAAGTAGTGGCAGTTTTGGCATTTTGGCCACTAGTAGCCGTTTTGGCAATTTGGCCACTAGTGGCCGTTTTAGCAACTTGGCCACTAGTGGCCCTCTAAGCCTTTTGGTGACCAGTGGCCGTTTTGACAGTTTGGCTACTAGAAGCCGTTTTAGCCTTTTGGCCACTAATGGCCCTTTGGGTATTTCAATTCGCCACTTGTGGCCATTTTGGCAATTTGGCCACTAGTGGCCGTTTTGGCAATCTGGCTACCAATGGCCGTCTTTGAAAATTGGCCTTTAGTGCCCGTTTGAGCCTTCTGGCCACTACCGCCTGTTTTGGCAGTTTGGCTGCTAATGGCCGTTTTGGCAATTTGGTCAAGAGTGGCCATTTTGGTAATTTGGCCACTAGTGGCCGTTTCGGTAAGTAGCGGCCAGTAGTGACCGTTTTGACAATTTTGCCACTAGTGGCCATTTTGGCAGTTTGACCACAAGTGGCCGTTTTGGCGATCGGGCCATTAGTGGCACTTTTGGCAATTTGGCCGTTGGAAGCAGTTGACAATTTTGGCCAGAAGTGGTCGTTTTGGCAAATTGGCCACTAAGTGGCGGTTTTAGCAATTTGGCCACAAGTAGCCGTCTCGGGAAAAAGCCTCTAAAAGCCATTTTGGCAATTTGGCCAGTAGTGACCGTTTTGGCAATTTTGCCAGTAGTGGCTATTTAGGCAATTTGAACCTTAGTGGCCGTTTTGGCAATTTGGCCACCAGTGTCTACTTTTGCAGATTGGCCACCAGTGGCCTTTTGGCAATTTGGCCACTAGTGGCCGCCATTTTGACATTAGGCCACTAGAGGCCGTTTAAGCCTTTTGGCGACTAGTGGCCGTTTTGACCTTTTGGCCAGTAGTGGCCATTTTGGCACTTTGGCCGGTAGTGGCCATTTTGGCAATTTGGTCACTAGTGGCCATTTTCGAAATTAGGCCACTAGTGGCCGTTTTAGCCCTTTGGTCTCTAGTGGTCGTTTTAGCCTTTTGGCCGCTAGCGGCCGTTTTGACAGTTTCGCCGCTAGTGGTCCTTTTGGCAATTTGGCCACCAGTGGCCATTTTGGCAATTAGGCCACTAGTGGCCGTTTGGTAATTTTCCCATTAATGGCCATTTTGGCAATTTGGCCACTAGTGGCCATTTTTACAATTTTGCCGCAAGTGGCCATCTTAGAATTTGGCCACTAGTGGACATTTTGACGGTTTGGCCACTAGTGGCTGTTTTGGGAATTTTGCCACTAGTGGAAGTTTTGGCATTTTGGCCACTAGTGGCCGTTTTGGAAATGTGGCCACCAGTGGCCATTTTGGCAATTTGGCCACTAGTGGCAGTTTTGGCATTTTGGCCACTAGTGGGGGTTTTAGGAATGTGGCCACTAGTGGGTATTTTAGCAATTTGGCCAATTATGGCCGTTTTGGCAATTTGGCAGTTAGTGTTTTTTTGCGAATTTGGCCACTAGTGGACATTTTGGCAATTTTGCCACTAATAGTAGTTTTGGCAGTTTGGCCACTAGTGGCCGTTTTGGTAATTTGGCCACTAGTGGCCGTAGTGGCAGTTTGCCCACTAGTGGTAGTCTTAGCCTTTTGGCCACTAGTGGCTGTTTTGGCAAGTTAGGCCTTTAGCAACCGTTTTGGCACTTCGGTCACTAGTGGCCATTGTGGCAATTTGGCCATTTTAGCCTTTTAGGCACTAGTGGCCATTTTGCAATTTTCCCACTAGTGGCCATTTTGGCAATTTGGCCTGTAGTGTCCATGTTGGCAACTTGGCCAGTATTGGCCATTTTGGCAATTTGGCCACTAGTACGTGGAAGTTTTGGCATTTTGGCCACTAGTGGCCGTTTTGGAAATGTGGCCACCAGTGGCGATTTTGGCAATTTGGCCACTAGTGGCAGTTTTGGCATTTTGGCCACTGGTGGGCGTTTTAGGAATGTGGCCACTAGTGGCTATTTTGGCAATTTGGCCAACAGTGGCCGTTTCGGCAATTTGGTATTTAGTGGCTTTTTTGCGAATTTGGACACTAGTGCCTGTTTAAGCATTTTGGCCACTAGTTGCCGTTTTGGCAATTTGGCCACTAGTAGCTGTTTTAGCATTTTGACCACTAGTGGCTGTTTTAGCATTTTGGCCACCAGTGGTATTTTGACCGCTAGTGGCGTTTTAGCAATTTGGTTAGTGGTGCCCATTTTATTAATTTGGTTACTAGTGGCGGTTTTGCCAATTTGGCCAGTGGTTGCTGTTTTAGCATTTTGGCTACTACTGGCCGTTATGGCATTTTGGTAAGGAGTGGCCGTATCGGCATTTTGGCCATTAGTGGCTGTTTCGGCAGTTTGGGCTCTAGTAGTTGTTTCGGCATTTTGGTCACCAGTGGCCGTTTTGTAATTTTGGTTACTACTGGTGGTTTTGGCAGTTTGGCATTAGTGGCTGTTTTGGCATTTTGGCTACTTGTAGCCGTTTTGGTTTTTTGGCCACTTATGGCCGTTTTGGAATTTTGGCCAAGAGGGGCCGTTTCGGCATTTGAGTTGGCCAGTAGTGGCCGTTTTGGCGTTTTGGTCACTAGTGGCCGTATTGGCATGTTGGCCATTAGAGGCGGTTTTGGAATTTTGGTCACTAGCTGTATTCTTGGCACTTTGGCCGGTAGTGGCTGTCTTGGCATTTTGGCCACTATTGGCCATTTTGGTATTTGAGTCACTAGTGGCCGGTATGGCAGTTTGGCCACTATTGCCCGTTTCGGCTCTTTTGGCATTTTGGTCACTAGTAGCAGTATTTATTTATATATAGCCTGAACTGTGCAGTTTTTTTTTTTTTAATATTTTACGATTTCTTTTGTGAAAGATCGGAAGATGCGAAATCTGGAAGTGAGTCTATACAAACCATAATCTTTAGCGTCCCTTGCAACATCTGAATAGTGAATGATGAATACTGAATGGTTTATTCGATACCTTAATAGCAGCATGGGCTGAATTGCTAAGGTTTACAATGTTATTAAGGTTGAAATCAGACATTAGCATTATCAGGCGCCCTCTGGCAGCCGCTTCAGTCCATGTAACGATCTCACCTTTCCCCCACCCATCCCACCCCACGGGAGGACATCCATCACACAGTAATCTCGTGCGTGGGAAATTAACGTCTCCTACCCCTAACCCTGCAGGAGACGGGGCCTACGGTTTATTCGTCCTTATAACCCACCTATTAATTTTGGCGCGATTTAACTGGTTACTTTACGTCACATGGTGCAAAATCACAGTGCAGTTATCACGCAATAACCCCCGTCCGCGTCGATATTTGTTCTCTGATTTTTTTCCGCGAAAAACATAGTCAAAACAAGAGTTTCAACTTTTCTGTTCTCCTATTTACATAGAAGGAAACCAAACTGGTTTATTTTTTTGCTTGCTTGCGTGCGTCAATCACGCGCATTCGCCATCAGATCACCACTGGCTTTTTTTACTGTCTTTACGCGCAGTTTGATTGCGATGTGAAAATTAATGGGAGGGTTATAAAATAAATAAACCCCGTTCTGGCTTGCTGGTACGTCGGCTGATAATGTCCTTGGCTGAGAGATTATTCTCAAAATTTCATACTTGCCCTCGAAGCTTCGCTTCTCGGCCAAATATTCATTTTTCGGACAATCTCTCAGCCGCGGACGTTATCAGCCGCCTGAAGGGGTTTATTTAATAATTATCCGATAAGACTAGAATATCTATCCATTTCTTGATATCATAGAGAGGTAGCAAATTCTCCTCAGTTCTAAGACCATGAGTATTGGTCCGGCCGGGGCTCCAAACCTCGACCTCCCGCACAACACAATCCGGCGCTCTAACCAATTGAGCTAACCAGGAGGCGGATTCATGCTGACGTCATTGTTTACATTTTTGCTCATTTGCATACGGCTCTGCGTAAAGAAGGAAGCATGTTAGATACAAATTGACTTCAGGCAGCTAAAGAGCTAGAAAACCTTGGTACATGGTGAAATTTGTAGCTCTTTGGGTGTAATATTCACGGAGAAATAGTCCATCAAAAACTGCAAAAATTTCTGGGTGGCAAAAGCGCTGAGCTCATACATTCTATGTAACATTTTGAGTTTTTAAACCCGTGTTGCACAAAAAGTATTCAATGCATCAGTCTCGTATTCATTGGCCGAGTTAATCGTACTTTGACCGTTCAATATTCAGAACTGATTTATTTTTAGCTCCATCAGAAACTGAATTGCTTATGCTAATGAGGCAAATATTGTAAACAAGGATTCCCCTACAGGAGACAAAGTGAATCCTAGACAAAATTCGCGCAGATATACTGCAGTTCGTTTCAGCCGCGGTTTCTTTCTACAAGTTTCGCATTAGCGAGGAAAGAGGGGCATAGCAAAGAAAAATTGAGAGCATGTCGTAGAACTAACGACATGAACATTCTCACGATAAGCCTGTAATGAGAAATTATGCTATCCTCGTTTTCAGGGAGGCTCGTTTCTTTAAGAGTGTGTAGAGATGAATGGTTCTGGTAGAGAAGTTCACTTAAAATTAGCGACAAAGAGATGTTTATAATTCTGCTATTTATTGAAACATTCTTGTGTATATAATAACACTGGTATATTTTGTTTTAAAAAATGCTTTAGTTAAAATGATAAGTATCTTCATTCAGTATCTACATGTTCTCTTGCGAATAACAACTTTTCTTTTCTTTTATCCATACTTTACAGCACTCACAAAATTCAATACAGTAACCCAATCTATGACGTGGAATATTTCATGAATAATTTCAAATAAATACCATAAGTGACCTACAAAGCAGGTCGTTATCCCATAGGGATATAAATGACTGATAAAAAATGACCTGATTTCTATACAGATACTTTCGAGTGTCGCTTGACAAAAAAAAATTTACCATTCAGTCGTGGAAAACACAAAGGAGCCAATAAGAACGGAGAGAAATACATGGAAGCTATGAAAGGACGGGATATAAACGTGGCCGGTTTGCAATAGTGTCACAAGTGTTTTATACCAATCAAAGCATGTGAAAGTAGCCCAAAGGAATTCCTGTTTACTTCGACACTCGATTATGAAACGCTGTAATATAAGGGACCCAATGAAATAAACTGTTTCAGTAATATTACTTACAAAGAATATATGGATAAAAAAAAAAATCATTACGATTAATTTTATCAAAAAAGAAAAAAATTGCAAATGTCACCTTTCAAAGTATTTTCTCTCGATTTAGTCCGTTTACGATAAGAATAAACCTCCCCCAACCCGCTTTTATACCACAACACTTGCTATTTTGTAGAATAATACCCACGTTAAAAATTACTCCTGCAACTTGGTAAAAGGAAAACATCTGTGAAGGGTACCAACAAGAACAGACCTAGGTTATAATTTTTGTCAAGTTGTACAAAAATTCTATCACCTTAAAAACGTTTCGAACACAAACCGTGTAAAAATTATCAGCCCTTAGATGAAACTCGTAAAATACGAAATTTTTGTATGTCTGCCGCACTTTTCAGTGGGGAATATCGATTTTGTATCACTTTAATTCAGCATGCCAGCCTTCTCCATTTCACCAGGCTCGTTCCACAACTGTCGGAGATGTGCGACAGGATTACGTTTCTTTTCCCGATATTATATCGATTTTGTATCACCGTAGCTTCTGATTCGCTATTGTTTAGCATTTAACCAGCCCGGTTTTCTATCCACCGTATTTGATGAAATGTGCAACGAGGTCTTCACAACTCTTCATTTTCCTATAATACATCGATTTGGTACCATCTGATGCTCCGTTTCACCAGCTTGATTCTCTATCTGATGTGTTTGTTTCGTGAAATCGGCGATGGAGAATGGATTATTTTTCATTGTTGATCTCACACTAATGTAGCTTCCGACTCATCATTCGCTCTCCATTCAAGCAGGTCTTCCTCATATATTGACAACTCTGAGAATTGATTTTTTCGATAGTAACCTGGACTTGTCAGATAAGGCATCGTTGACATATTAACCTGGGATCTAGCTGTTCTCAGATTCATATTTGACAACGAAGGCGGAGGCCGATCGATTTTCGACAGAGAGGTGGAGATAAATCCTTTGCTGGCGAGATTAGGAGACAATCTTGAAGTGTGATTTAGAGAGTAACTCCCAGCAGTACCTGAAGTACTGATTATTCCCAAATCACTGGAGTTTAAATACTTCACTGTTGGAATTTTCAAGTTTGATGGGCGAGCGCTTAACGAAAATGATCGAGGATTGCGCACAGGACTAAACGGAGAGGGACTCCCTTCATGGTCACTGTTCAGACTTTCTGAACTCTGTTCCGCAGAACGATTAACAAACATCCGAGGACTTGGTCCTCGAACGTGATTCTCGTCCAGGCTCTCGCAAGAGTTCCCTATTCTCCGCTGATGCCAGTAAGGTTCAATGTTATCTCCGTTGTCTTCCGAGTTCGCGTACGAACTCACCGACGATGGCTTCGTGGAAGAGTCACTTCTAGTGTCACTGTCCGAATATTGAAACGCTGGCACCGAACGGTTGTTTTCACCCCGCGGAGAAAATCGCCCCGCACGGGGGCCGTTGGCTAACGGACTGTGTTGTCGTCGCGTCTCCGAGAATCCATGATAAGCCCTTGCAGTGGGGCTTGAAGGTGTTTTTCTATACGGTGATATCATCGGGGAGGGGGGTCCGCTGTAGGACCCCCTATCGATTGAGTCTCTATCATGAAGACTTTCCGCACTAACTGTACTTCCCTTGCTACCAACACTAAGGTTAACACTTGTTCGGTAGCGCTGAGGACTGAGTCGTTCTGTTTGGGAATAGTTGGGACCGTCGGACGTCGAATTTACGTGATAGAAACCTGAAGGAAAACAGAAACAACATGATCAAAAAAAAAAGATAAATTGAAAAAATCAAGCGTTGATGAAAGATTTCTGGCTTCGATGAGGCTTTAAATCTGTGACTCTCCTTCGCTCCGACGAATGGCTAGCGTTCAAAACGTCAGCTTAAGATTACATTATTATAAGAACTCTGTTGATGAAACCAAATTTTACTTTACAGGACATCAACTACAGAAGCCACAGCTGTGCCTCACCTTCTCCGGTCCTGTTACCTTCCTCATCTACGAAATAAAACGTGGAATTGATTAGAAGCGAGAATTGAATCACTCATTTAGCAATGATGAGCATATCTGGCAATAAAACAGATAGAACCGATCGTCAACAAAAGTGACATTACACCCAAGCTGCGTGACACAACACTTGTATCGTTGTGTGCCACACAGCTCGGTCTGCGCAACATAATAGCCTTGGAAATGTAAGGAAAAGCTGAAAGATTTTACCACAGTCGCACCGTGTGCGAGTCAAAGCAGAACTTAGCAACAATTTAGCCTTCCTGGATGTTTTGCAGGTACGATGTACGAACGACAGAGACGAATGTTTGTGTCACGAACGGGTCATATCGCAAGAAAAAAAAAAACTAAGCTTATTAAGAACTAGTTAAATTATGATGGCCATTACCGTGGTTGATGTCCACAACCGATCGACTCTTCTTTAATCTTTCAAGATTACCTTCCATGTCTTTGAGCTGCAATAACACAAAAAGAGTTTAGTTATTTACATTGAGAACAAATGGGAAAGATTGACGCACTAAAACTAAACAAACCAGGGCTCGACATTAACGGCAGCCAACTAGCCACAGACTAGTAGAAATTCAGTTTTGGCAAGTGGTTTCGATTTCCATAAACCAATTTGGCTAGTAAGTTGAAAAGTTACTACCGTGTCGAGCACTGCAAACCACGAAATATGAGCTTTTCCACCGCATGCTTCCCTGGCACGAAACCGACCAGAGGTTCCTCATTTAAGAAGCGAATTCAATCGCGTGACTAAAGAAGAGTTTGCAATTAGAAAAGAAGTTCACCTCATAGGAATCGGTCTAAATTTCTTTGCTTCAAAGAAGAGATGTGGCCGCAAGAACCGCGAGTAAGACGCGACAGGAATCGGCGAGAGAAAGGAAAAAAAAAAAGATAAAGAGAAAAAAGCACAAAAAAAAAAAGGATTCAAGCATCCATTGTCCTCACCCTCCTCAGTGACTTTTGATACGTTAATTTTCTTGTTTTTCTTACATTCTTGTTTACACTGCGGTCTTCGGCGAGTTTCTGGGAAAAAAAGTGAAGCAACAAGGAGCACAGTAAAATAACAATTACTACTTCATCCCAAAATAAGCAATTCATATAAGCACTTGGAAACATCGGGTCAAAATTTGGTCAAGATCGGAATTCTATTGTTACACTCACTCACTCATCTCGACAATGTATCTGGCTTCTCCTCCTATGGGAGGGAATAGTCCATTTTACAGTTGTGTGCTTGGTTGCCAAGCCTTTGAACGGGAGTGAGGCTAGGGGTGACCTTGTCATGAAACAAACTTGCTGCCTTTCAAATGTTAATCACTTTGTTATCATGCTAACTGGATACAGGTCTCTATCACAACAAGGTCACCTTCAGCCTCACTCTGAATCAAAGGCTTGGCAACTAAGTACACAACTGTAAAATGGCCTATAGCCACAAAAAATGACTACATCACTCCAAAATATAGGGAAGAAATGTCAGAACGTTGAGGATGCCTCCTATACCTGAGCGGCGGTTGTGATCTGTGACTGAATTTCAATCTCTCTTGCCATAGACTTGATTTCCTCGTCCTGATCAGAGAAAAACATTCAAAGAGTATAAAGAACTAAAAGACAAAACACTGTCATAGTTTTAATATTAGGAACTCCACTCAGAGAAAATCGAGCGAAAAAGAGACATGGTTGGGTGAATAGGGTAACAGCCCAAAGGAATGTCTCGCCATCCATAGAAAATAGCTTGCATCTTTAAAACCACTGCACTAGTTCCCAACGACATAAGGACGAAAAGAAGGTCTGGCACCTCTTTGTTTTTGATAAAAATCATAACATCATTTTTTTTTATTAGACTAAAGATTTCTAGCTTTGTGGGCCGTGGGTTACACTGAGTCGTAGAACTCTTCTCAACAGAACATCTCACAACATTTAAATTACCTCGTCCTTTTCTCCGCTGATAATAAACTCGGAAAATTCAAAGGCAGTTCCAACCCTCCGTCTGATTGGCGGCAGGGGGCTCCCTGGTGTATAGGGTGTCTCCAGGGGGTACTCGCCAGTTAATTCCTGGAAGAGGTGGTCGTACATTAACTATCGATAAGTCAAAGGTGTGTAAAATTTGCTTTACACCGTCGTTACTTCTGGCATCTGATCACCATTTCTACTTTCTAGCTGTTAAACATATCTCCATAAATTAGTTAAGAGAATTCGTCATCATATTTAAATTTCCAATTGTGTACCGGAAGTAATCATTTCGTTGGTTTTGCCTTAGTTTGCCATGTGATTGGTCCAGAAACCTCCCGCCATCCTTTCAACCAATCAGATTCCAAACCACTGACCACGATTTGGTCACTGGAGTTTTCCCGCGCTTTGAGCGTTTGCTTGTTTTACCTTTGCGTTCTCATTGGCCACTGGTGGTATATTCCTTTCCAATGATTTGCCGTAACAGTTGTGATTACTTAAGTATTGGTTTATGACAATCAATCGAAATGGGCTCTATCCCGATAAAACCCAATTCTCACAACATGGTTGTTATATATGTATTGTAATTGCGAAAAGAAGTTGCATTTTTATCGCTTCTCACCGCTTCCTGCATACACAAGGATTTGAGTTCTTCCGTTCTTTCTTTAAGTTTCTCCAGGAGAGCCTCTTTCCTCGCTGCCAGAGCTGTTAACATCTCTCGCTCGGCGGCTTTGGGAAGCGAAGATAAATTCTCACCTATGAAAGTGAGAGAATGATAAGCATAAATCCAATAGATTGACACACTCAGCACAATAGCAAAGCTCTTTACTCTGTAGAACCACTAGATGCCTAATGGCAATTATCTCTGAAATTTGAGGTGCTTAAGGTTTTAGGAAAGCAAAGATATAAAGTCATCCAGAGGCAAACGTTAGTCGCATGTTGCCTCATGTCCTGCTAGAGCACAGAATTAGGCTCATTAGAATAACACGAACATTAATCATACCTAAAGCACCCCTTCATATTAAAATTATATCTAGATAACGTCTCAAAGTTTCACTTATGCCCCCCTCCCCCGTTAGGTTGATACTCACTTCCATTCATGGTCAGACTTGACATACTGCGTGACTGGTCACTCTTCGTGCTAATACTGTCTGACGTGGAAGAAGGTAATGAACCCGTTGACTGCGATAGCTCACGTGCCATATCTCGAAGACTTCTCCTCAATGTTATTTTGGCCTGCAGGATTTCAAACAATTGCACGAGCATTCCCATAACCATTTCCTTATTTATAAATAGTTATCACAAACGGGTTAAGGTTTTATGATTGCTTAAAAATGCTAATTTCGAAGGTACTCGGGATATTCTTTGGTTTTTTTCTTAACTGCGCTCTGTGATTGGTCCGGAAAAGTCGCGCTACCTCCTCAACAAATCAAAACCAATTGCGACTTTGACGCACGTGTTTTCCCGCGCTTCGAGTAGTTTGCTTGCTTTTCCTTTGAGTTTTCATCGGCTCCTTAAGATGCTAGATTTTCTTTTGATTGGCCACCGTGTTAACTTGGTATCAGATAGCTTTCTATGAAGCAGCAAAGATGAACTAGTCAGAAACGACGCCTTCTTCCAGCCAACCAGAAAGAAAAATATCTTCACGCACTTTTCCACCCAAGGTGTGTGAATTGGTTTAAATAAAGTGTCAAAGAAAACGAGACAAAAAAATGGCGGTTAACCTTTTTTATTACACGACTCGGGCAGTCAGAGGGCCAATAACTAAAATCGACCAATCAAAATGCTCTATTGCCGGTCAATATTCTCTCAGTATTGGACCGGGCACTGTCCCGAATGGTCCCGAATGATACCGCACTTTTCTCCCTTTGAACTTAAGTTGTATAATAAATCTCTTATTAACCAAGCTTGCTCGGGACCGTACTGGAAGAATATCGGCGCTCGGTCCGTACTGTCAAGACCTCTGGCCAATATTCTCCCAGTACGGCCCTCGCCCTTGGTTAATAAGATATATATATATCAACTAGAATTCCTTCTCTGAATCAAGTCTATTTTACTAACCTCTACTTGCTTCTTGTCCAAGTAAAACTGGTGTTGACTAATAGCCATCGACCACATTGTCTTTGCCAATGCACCTGTGCTTGAAAACCAGGCATGGACCATCATGTTCCCAGCACCATTATGTTTGCGGCCGATTGTGTTTACCCTACACACAAACATGTGAATACACAAATAAATATTTACTACATAAATAAATAAATGAAATAAAGGCAAATAAGAGAAAAGAACTACTAACAGTCTTTTTATTACCTTTATAGCTTGTGGTTTAAATTTTCCTTATTTACTTTTATTTACCCATTAAGCCCACATTAAAGTTACATTATTTTATAGTTACACTGTGCATGCATTTAATTGAAGAAAAAATTCATTTTCACAAGGGGGATACTTCAACATACCTAGTTTTACTGTCCTTAAATTCATATCTGGAGGTGGAAAGTTCAATACTACATCAGAGGAGTTATTCCCTGACTCAGTATCAAAATAACAGCTTTTTACGTCCTTATTGAGTCACTGATTAAAACAATTCTTTTATGTATTTGGTAGTTTTAGTTTAAACATTTGGCACCCTATAAGCACATCACCTGACCACTTCAGCAAGGTGTTTATCATGTGAGAGGAAACGACAAGTTGAATTTTGAAATTCATTTTTTTAACAAAGACAAGTATGAAAGACCCATAATATATCTGAAGATGTTGCAGCCTAGAGTATCATGATGCAAATGGAACAAGGAATCATTACTGAACAAGTAAACTAGGTAAAAATGTTGTTGAGAGTGCAAAAAAAACATGCAGGTCAGAAATCTGATGCCTTGAGAATGTTGAAGGATTAAATTCAAATAAAAGTTTCTTCCTGGAAAATGTAAATGATTGAAATTGTATGCAAAGCCACAAAATTAAATAAAAAAAACCGTTGGCTAACCCTTGGTTAACGATATTTTTATGGAAAAATCATTACTCATTTAATAAAACTCACCTGTAGGAATCTCTGATCTCAATGGAGAACTTCCTATCTCTGAAGTAAATGTTCTCTATCTGACTCCACATAAAAATCTGAAAATGAAAATATTAAGTCAAAATGCAATACTTAAGAAACTCACCAGACAGAAAAAAAGAAACAAAACCGAACAACTCTGATTTTAAAAGCAATGTCATTGAAAAAAAAAACCACATTTTCAAACCCATTACTGTAGTTCATAGTCAGAGATATTGCTTGCAAAATTGCACCCTTGCCTTGACATTTGAAACTAGTGCAAATGATGTAGAATAGTGCACAAATATGCAATCATAAAGATTTGCATTTTACCTTTCTAGGCTTAATTTTATCACCATGATCATACAGACCAATTCCTTTCGGACTGAGTCCTAACCACCATGGTATATTGCTCTTGTCCTGAAAATAGAAAACTCATACATGAACAGTTTTACACAATATCGGTAAATACAATGCCTCAATCATGTGGTTATTTTCACAAAAGAAGACAACTTGCTTGTTAGAAAATACATCTACACATGACTAAATGGCAATATGATGCAAGTATTGGAAACCCTTTCTAGAAAAAAACAAAATTTTGCCTACACCTTGATGCAATAATTATTGTTTTGGACACATAAGCCAGAAAAGAGCATAATTGAATTATTTTGCAAGAACATCATGTTTAAATAGCTTTGTCTTTCACACAAATATCTAGCCTTAACTATACCTACCTTAACTTCATAATAATGAACACCATAAGTTGGCAAGCTTTGAAAAATAACCAGATACCTGAGGAAAGAAGAAATAGCAATAGTCTCAGCAACATGTTTACGGTGCTGATAGAGGGTAACGAGAAACTATACTTAGGCCACACATCCAATATTTAGTAAAACAATACTTGAGGGAAAATGGCAGCAGCTTCCGTTCGCCATGAATTCATGCTTACACAGTACAATCACTAAAATTAAATGTTAAAGAAAAATATTGCACAAACCAGTGCACTTGAAAGAACAAAAATTACCATGCGGACCTACACTGTAAAATGTTTGCATTGTATACTGCAGCTTACCTCACAACAGATTCACCTCTTGTCTGTCCAGCAGATTTCTTGTAATAGTCCAACACTTTATCTTCACTGTACAACATAAATTAAAATTTACTTTAAGTCAACTTACTTATTCATTTGTGGGTAGAAACATATTTTAACATAAAGCCTTTCATTTCTGGCATGCATAAAAATTCATGCACTCTTTTTCAAAAATTGAACATCCCGATTTCTTTTTGTTAAAAATCAATGTGGGCTGACACTAAGGCTTAACAAATCTGGACCCCTATATCCATGTCTTAAACCAAGCAACAACTCTCACGAAACTGTTTCTCAGAGTGTGAGGAACAACTCATGCTTACTTCTTACATCTTCCTTACTTTGTAAGTCTAAAACGTTTACAGCTTGGATGTACTTGCAGCAAACGGTCAAAAGAAGTCTGTACATGAACCTACCAGAATGTAATTGAAGGTCGCTCTTTAAGTGTTCTTGTAGGAAGAACTGGTAATTTCCTGAGATCTGCTCTTGCAGCTTCATCACTGAAAGGAGATGGAAATTATCTAATCAAGTACACATTTTTTGAAAACACTAGCCTGCTAACCTAAACCTCATATTGGTTGTTGACTTCTGCATGTTTACAATGTGTGAAAATAAGGATGAAAAGCAATTAGAGCAGAAAATGTCAAGGGAGAATTTTAAACAGCTTTTGTGTCCAACCTTGTGTAGTCCCCACTGTTTGCGTGAAGAGCAAGGGCAGCTAATTCAAAAACAGTTTCACTATCACACTGGATTGTACCCTGCAAGAAACAAATATTGTACATATAAGGGTTTAAGAAAAGATTCAAAGAAATATTTTTTGATCATTCTGAATTTATCGTGACAGTGGTATGGCTTGGGCTTCTCCCCTTTCTGTACTATAAAAAACTAAGAGTATTATAATTGCTAAGGGTGAATAGGCCATTTTACAGTTCTGTGCTTGGTTGCCAAACCTTTGATTTGGAGTGAGGCTGAAGGTGACCTTGCTGTGATAGAGACCAGCAGCTATTTAGCATGATAACAAAGTAATTTACATCTGAAAAGCAGCAACGTCTGTATTCAAAGGCTTGGCAACCAAGCATGTAACTGTAAAATGGACTATTTAAGGTAGAGAGAATATGAATACCAATTTTTAGCATGTGATTCATTTCATTTGAAAATCCTCCTGATGCTTTACACTATTCTTCTGCAACTCAATTTCCTTGCCAAAACCCCGAGTCTTTACAACAGTTTGTGCTTACCCATAAAAGGGAAGGGTGGGATAAAGCATGGAGAGAAATAATT
Source organism: Stylophora pistillata (assembly GCF_964205215.1). Lineage (NCBI taxonomy): Eukaryota > Metazoa > Cnidaria > Anthozoa > Scleractinia > Pocilloporidae > Stylophora > Stylophora pistillata. The sequence goes on along the minus strand of NC_142527.1, from coordinate 28,616,005 downwards.
ATCTCGCCCAAATGAACATATTACAATGAGCCCATGGTATACTTAACTTTATTTTAACTACAGTACAAGTACTTCTAAAGTGTCAATCTTAGAAAGGATTAAGTATTAATGATTGTACCTTCAAATAGTGCCTATCACTCACTTTTTGGCAATATAATCTAACCCAGGTCTTTGATTGTTTGTTATTTGCAATTCAAAAATCTACAGTGTTATATTTTAGACTAGAACAGAAAACACAATAAACAGTAGTCAACTTCCTTCTCACCTTAAAGATAAGAATGCGTGCTTGAAGGAAAAAGAGTTCTACAGTACTTGTTTCTTTCAAAATCAAAATATTAGGGACAAAAAACCTGAAAATAGAAAATTTTATTAATTTAATAATTGTAGCACCAATACAATGAATAGAAGACAAAAAGATGGATGTATAAAGAGTAAAATCTAAAAAAACTAGACAATTTTTGCAAGAACTAGGTAATTAAAACTGAGAACAGGAGTGTCTTATTGTTTCTAGTCAGAGCCATATCACTACTTGATAGGATATTTCCTGTTTTAATTACAATGAAACAAAGCATGGAAAAGGATGTGCCCACCCATATCAGCCCATAGGTGTGGTGAGCATCAAAGGAAATTCCTCACTTCAAGTCATAGAGTGAAGAATAAATATCCCCTTCGGATAATAACTATGACAGCGAAAAAAAATCCTTTTAAAGAACTTTACACTTTACAGTTTTTGCTTAGTCTTAAGACAAATTTTACGTTCACCTTTCTCATCTTGACTGCGGCCAATTTTTAAACCAAGTAAACTCAAATCCCAAACAGACATATTAAACAAAGAAACTCTTAAATTTCATAATTATTTTGAAATAACACATGGCTTAGTTTATAATGTATCAGCTGAAAATGAAATAGAATGAAAATCATTTTTAACATACACAGAAAAAACCCTTTTTCTCACCTAACACAAAACACTAAAAGGAAAGGGTCTTGATATCTTGGAAGATCATGATCTAGAACTTTTCTGTCAAGTCTTAACCAGGTCTGGTGACTCCTGCAGAGCAAAAAGGAGAGAAACATTGCTTTTCTGAGTTGTCAATACAAAGCATTGTAATAATAGTCAAACCCACAAGAATACCCAAAAGAAAGAAGGAAAGAGAACATTAAAACAGTATACAAGTATTGAACTATATTTTCTTCTCAAATGTCCCTCAGGCCCAATTCAGATGTTTTGCTTCTGCAGTGCTGAACTTAATTGCAATTAGGTTTGACTGTATCACAGAACAGAAACACAATTATGGTAAATGCCAGGCTAGAGTCAAAAGAAATTCAGAGTTTTTTGACACCATGTAACAATTTACTGAGGTATAACTCCCTGCAGGAATGCATATCCTGTCAAAATATGTTGATTAAATTTTTTGTTTGCCTAAACAGAGGTGCAATGTTTGAATTTCCATAAGGCTGTAGTAGTAGCAAGTATGATAAGTATTGTAAGAAATAGACAACTTTTTTGAGAGACATGTTTTAGCATGCTTAGGCCATCTTCAATCAATGAGTAACAGAATGTGAGTAATTATATAACAGACAAGTAGATGAATAAAATACTTACAGTATGATGTACAACAAAGTAGGTACTAATTTAAATTACAACGTGACACCAAACATCAGAGGTGTGAACTCAGTAATTGTTTGTTAAGTTCAGGTTTGATCTTATTTATATAAAAAGCTTCTTTGAGTTTTAAATCAATTGAGTTCTTAGCAGAATCCAGAATACTAAAGCAAGAAAGGGAGTATTTGCTCTTACAAGATGTGTTGAAATGCTTAAAAATATGCGAGTTTTTATTGCTTTCCGTGTGCTCCTTTATCGTAGGAGAGAAGTGGTGACTAGTTTTGCCAATATAATGGGAATTACATCCCGCAAAAGAAAATTGATAAACTACCATGGATTTTAGAGCATCAGGAGTATGATATTTAAGAACATGTTTTTAATTTTAAAAGAAGTGAAAACTAGTTTGATATTTAGGTCCAATTTACAAAAGTGCTTGGTGAGTTGTCGGAGTTTGAGGTTCACTATTTTAGAATAATAGCCAATAGAATAATAGCCACTTCAATTTTTTGAATTACTGTAGTCTAACTAGAGTCATGTAGCATGGAAGAGCTTTTCGAACCTAGTTTCTTGACAGAACTTTATTTGACACTTTGATTCAGATGCAGTGCTTCTGCCATGCTTTTGTGGAACATTATTTCTAGATTAAGTATGAAAGAGCAGGAGGTGACTCCTGAACTGAGACTCACTCTTTAACTTGTACATTAAATTCTACTTATGAAAGTACAATGTATGTGCATTGTAAGGTTACATGTAATAATCAACTGTAAATTAAGAAAGTTCTAACTCGTGAGCACACTCATGTACATCTGCAAGACTACATGATTAAGCATAGGGGATGGAATCCAAACTATGATATTTAGTGACACAGTGTTTATTTTCAAAATTGTTGAGACCTAATGTGATTAACACCTTTAATTCATGAATAAATGTAAACAAACCACGTTCTTTTAAAAATTTAATCACACATGTGTATATATGAGAAAAATTCTAAATCTTAACCTAATTGCAAAAGATAATTTTTTAAACAAATGGAACACAAAATATATCAAAATGCATTTTCATCCTTAACAATAAATACCATTGAATAATTTTGATATCGTATTAACACTATATGACTTGATTTCCACTGATGCATCTTACCTTGGACTTATATGGGTCAATTATTTCAATTATAATAATTCGATTCATGTACATCAGAGATAAAGAAATGCATTTACTCCTTGACAACACAGCAGTAGGCTCACCTAACCCCGCATTTTAATTAGCAATAAAGCTTGGCCAACCTTAAAAACAATTAATCAGTATTTATTGCGTCAATTCCTATCACAATGCCGTGAACTTAACTTTTCCATAGGGAAATAGAGCAGTCAATGAGGTTCAACTTTAAGTTTGAACAATACTTAGCAAACTAAAATAGGAATAGTTAGCAATATAGTAGAGCTCTTCCCAGTAAAATGATGTGATTTACTTATTAAATCTCAAATACATTATAAACAAAAGTTAGCATTCTGTCAACACCAGAAAAAGAAAAAACAATTAGCCAGATATTGATTAAAATTAATACTAGATGAGTTGGAACACGTTTCTTCTATTGACCTTTAGGCCCATTTAAGCCTAATCTCCCAGCGCCTAATGGTATTAGGTTTACACTAATGTAAGATCATACGGAAATTATGCTTTAAGACCTAAATGTGTTCCAAATTTACGCAAAAAAAAAAGGCACAATCACTTCTGTCAATAACCTGCCAACCATTCTAAACATAATGCCCTGGTTTTATCTGGGAAATGCGATTAAGCATCAGCCCTATTTTAACCATGCCTACTCACTCAGTTCAGGTTATTCAAAACTAAACTGTCTAATTTCAGACAAAAGGCTCATGGCAAATTTGAAAGATCAAAATTCATATTTAGGTCTACTGCTTTTGATGCAGCAGTTAACCTGCTTTGCAAAGTTCAGTTGGGAACAAAATAACCAGTTTGCCACAATTGTTGCAAGATTCAGTGTGGAAGAGGCCCAGAATTAGGAAATCAAACCTGTCTTGACACAGCATTTGAAACGTTAAAGACGTAAAACTCAGTGCATGCCAATTGGTAAACAGTTATATTACACGATGTTCTCGTAGCAATGTTGATTATGACTAGCATAGATTGTTTGCATCACAATTATTAAATTTACAGCTTTGATAAATGATATCGCTTTACTTGACTCATCAGTCAAAAGCTTGTACATGCAGTAGACAATCAATTAGTATGCTTAAATATCGACCTCTTGAAGCCGGTTTTTTAATTTTTTTTTTACGGCAGAAGTTTAGAATAAAAAGGAAATACAGTACTAAAATAAGAAAGGAAGAGATAAAGAAGAACGTCATACCTAGGTGAAATTATCTAATTTTGGATGTTAACGTTTAATCAACGACAAATCATGACAACTGAAAGCATGGAATGATCGATGTGGAAGTTACACATTGTTGGCACATAGCTGCGTCAATAAAAAGTTACAATCACGATCATTTCTAATCTGATTATTTATTTCCCACCAAAAGCACCCTTTCTAAGCGGGGCGACTTCCGAGGCGAGAAACAAAAAGCTATTTTTACGCATTTCCTTTTTAGTGATGCAGGAAATTGTTAAGATTGTTGCATTCTTGACGAAAACCGTAACTTTCGCTTCACTTCGAGGAAAATAAACACACACATTCCATCTCATTTCCCCCCTTAAAAAGTTCTATCTTATCTATAAATATAAATAAAAGGGTTTTTGTTGTTGTTTCAGAATTCTAGACTAAAAATACAAACAGAAAGCCTCAAGAGAATTGGTTTAACATTATTCCATTTTAATTAGTCTTAGGTAAAATGGGAACTACCATCGAAGATTGAATTATGGACAACATCCAAATTGACACTGAGAAACACAAAACAATACGGTAGAACAGCACGGGCCGAAGTGAAAAAAGAGAACAACAGAGACGAAGAGATATTTTGCTGCAGTGTGAACTTCATAGAAAGACCGCCAGAGTACTCTAGCTCTCAAGCATGTTGTTGAAGAGGGTGATGAAGTTATTACAAGCCAAAAATTAGCGCGATTAACATATCACCTGTAAAAAATGCTTCCCTGCTACAACATCGATAAAAGTGAAAAAGAGAGTGCTATAAGCGCTTTTCAGATATTTCATGATGTGAGCGTTGAATGTGTTTGCCGCACAATCACTTTGCATAATGAGAACCACACGATTAAGTTACGAAATATCGAGTAAGCTTGTAACCGTAAAACGTGACCACCGAAGTTTTGGAAGGTAAAATAACTCAAAATTTACTGAAGAGTAAAGAAATATTTTTAACGAGCACAGTGCTTGGAAATGGCATTGTGTAAGCCGCAGTGGGATGGTTGCAGCACCTTCACGGAGTCTATCAAATCGACATGTTTTCGTGTAGCATGACAGATGTGTGTTTACATCGTTTTACGCTGGATTTAACAAGTCTTCAGCTGTAAATAAAAAAAACGTTTGAGCCCTAACGATCACTATAAGAATAATTCAAAACCAACTTACGTCTCATCGGTGTATGAAAGACCAAAATATTCCTTCTCATGGAGGCCGACTTGCGAGGCAACCATATCTAGTAAATCACAGGACATCAACCGGGGCTGAAATGAGATGAAGAGAAATATTCACGCGATTAATATTAGCTTCACTGCGATCGATCTGCCTCATTTCATAGTTTTCGTAAAATGTCAAGCGTGTAAAAGAACAACTTACCTGTACTAGAAGATCTAGACGCCGCTCATCGAGCATAATAATCTGACATTTTCGCGGCTTGCGAGCATCAGTCATTCTAACGAACGATCTCGCGGCGGCGTTTTCCCTCTCTCGAAACTATGGCTACCGGTAGACTCTAGTGTGAGATGCATAGCTTCCAGACTATGCCTTTAATCACGGCCATTCCTTAATCCTCCGATTTATAGTGGAGCTAATTTCCAGATGTCCCAAAATAAATCGTTCCTTTCTTTACAAGGCAGTCATGTAGATACCTTTCCGGTGGGAGTCCTGTTTTTGAGTTGAATCGCTGAAGGAATGAGTGGAATCTACTGCGCATGACTTCTTTGAATCTCTTGTCAATCATGCATGGTAGCTCCTCTGAAGTACCGCCTTTCCAATTTTAGGGTCGGTAAAGCTGCGGAAAGTATTTGTTCGTTTTAAGAATGAGTGGATTTTTAATGCCAATTTTTTCGCGAGAAGATTGGAAATTTGTTAATGAAAGGGCATCATGTTTGTCCTGAAACCATAAAGGTCAGAAAAAAATCTTTGGATCCAAGTTTTTTTTTTTTTTAAAAATTTTTCATTTTCCCTGTGCAATAACACAACTGGAAAAGAAAAAAACAATCCAAAGAACATACAAGATTGTGAGTGGAGGTTATTTATATTACAAATGTAAACAGGGTCAATGTCAAACAGGGAAAAAATTTCCTAGTGCCCAGGCTGTTTAGGCTGTTTAGGCTGTTTATATTGTTGCTATGTTTTGAGCGTGACGTCACATATTCCTGCTGGGGAGACAATATGGCCGATTAGATAGTAAGAAATTCCTGAGTTACGTGAAAAATACGAAAATGGTAACTACATGAGTTTATGGATTGAAGCAATTTTATCTCATAGAAAAGGCTCTAATTCTTATTTTTCTTTCATGAAGACTTCGGGAGGAACAAATGTCCGGGTTGCGGCCCGCTGCAGGCCTTTCAATGGTGAGTAAGCTTCGATTTCTGACTCGAATTCTTATGTTTGATAAAAATTGTGGCTCAAATAGATTAACTTCAGTCTGAGCGAGACTCTACAGTAACTTCAGCAGATAATAAGGCTGCATGTTTGAACAATATCTTTACTTCTTGACCCCGATATTAAGCACAGAAGTAGGTTTGTTCGAGGAAATTCAGCTGTTGATTGGAAGTTTGATATATACAGACTTTTACTGTATGTAGGCTGCAGTCGATAATACCCTGCAGGCTTTTGCCGAATTGACAATTCTAAAGTATGAGAAGCCTCGATCCAGCTGTGAATCGTAGTACTATCAGTGGTTTCATCTCATCAATTTAGGTCAGATCTAGGTTTTGTTTGGGTGTTTTGAAGGAAGGTTAATATACATGAAAGATGTTTGTAATAAAAGTATGTTATCTTCTATCTTGATCTGTTTCTATATAAGAAAGCAATATCTCTTTCCATATTAGCAAGTTTACTATTTCCTGCTATATTTAGTGAAGGACAAATATAAGTCTAATATTCATGAGTAAATTCAAATTAGTTTAGAAGCAAAATTGGAAAGTTCTGTTTCACACATTGATTCAAAATTTAAATAGCTGATCAGAATTGTCAGGCACCTCTTTCTGTTTTTTGTGGGCATGGTAACTGTGCTGAAATTTAGGGAAAAAGGAACTTTTATGTGTGAAATTAGTCATGCACTTCTCATCTTAAAAGTACATAGAGGTGCTAATCTAAGCCAAGGCAAGATGAAATCACCTCTCATTCTGTCCCCTCCCCCCTTAAAAAAAACTAATGAGGCTCGCCTGTGATAGCAACAAGGCTAATACTAGGTGCACTTGACTCTGATGAGGACTATTACTCCACGTGTAAAAATTTCTGTTCTTACCTCAAGCAACATTCCTTTTCTTGACAATGCTCATCCAGACAATTGGACTTTATGATCAAAAACCAATTTAAAAGGCAAAGCAACACTACAAACTCTCTGATAACAAAGCCTTTCCATTTTAAGTCCCCTCTTAAATAGATCCCCCTCTCTCCAAAAAGCCCCCCACCCAGAATTATTAGTTTCTAATGTTTAACCGGCCTTGCTGTCATCCCCTTTTAACCAAAACTCTAAATCTAGTAGCTCTTTAATTGTTTTCTGTTTGGACCATTCAGCCTATCTGGTACAAGATTTAACTGCAATTGAAATCCTGTTTTAGTTTTTCTTTTAAAATTTGTTAGTGGGGTTTTCAACTTAAGAAATGTTAACTTTACACATTCTTCAATTAATCTGGGTAATTCAAGAGAAATATTATGACCCTAAAAAAGTTTTAGATAAATCACCATGATAAACTCTGTTCTCCAATTAGCCCCTTGTATTTAAATAACAAAAACAATAACATTTATTATTTGTATTGCGCCTTTTCTATAAAATATTCAAAAGCGCATCACAACAGTAATTAATAACTAAAATTATATAATTCTTTCTATAAAAATCATAAATTATATATATTTATTTACATTAAATTAATGAAAGATAATAAATAAAATATGGATAAAAATTAAAAAATGGGAAATTTCTAGGCCTCTTAGTGATATTGTGCCTGGAAAAAAGATTCACTGAATCAGAGACAGCTTTCAAACCTCAAGATTGATGCTTCCTTTTTGCCCTGTTTTCATGGGACCCAATTTACCACGTGATCTTAGTGTGTTATAATTTCAATATATCAACAAAGTTGAAATGGTATTTAATTGGCCACCGTTACAATTATAAAAGCTGACGCTTCAAGCGTTAGCCCTTCGTCGGAGCAAATGCCGAAGGGCTAATGCTTGAAATGTCAGCTTTTATAGTCATAACGGTGGCCAATTTACCATTTCAACTTTGTTGATATATTGAAATTATTTTGTTACCCCCACCGACGCAGCTCCAAACAGTTTCTTTAGAAACTATCAGCTTTTATTCATTAGTGTGTTATAACTTGATAATCTTTATCCTTAATAGAGAGTGAAAAGGGAAGGGCTGCGACTAGAGTGGTCAAAATGAGCGCCGATAAAACAGTGATACACAATCCACACCCTGGGACAAACACCAAGGTGAGGACTTTATGATAAACATTGATAGCATCTAGTATTTTATTCTGTCTTAGCACATTTATGTCTGAATCAAGTCTAATATTACTAAATTAAATAAATTTTTAACCCTTTCATTCCCTAGATCTGTTTGTAAATTCTCCCCTCTGACTGTTCCACATTTCCTTTAAATTAGAAACAAGTCTTTGGTGTTAGATCAAGAGAGCAACTTCTATCTGATAAGTTTGGGTATTCTTTGCCTCCTGGTTAGCTCAATTAGTAGAGCGCCAGACTGTTGTGTGGGAGTTTGAGGGTTCAAGCCCCAGCCGGACCAACACTCGGGGTCTTAAAATAACTGAGGAGAATGTGCTACCTTTCTATATAATATAAAGAAATGGATAGATATTCTAGTCCTCTCGGATAAGGATGAATAAACCATAGGCCCTGTCTCCTGCAGGGCTCGGGGTAGGAGATGTTAATTTCCCACACACGAGATTACTGTGTGGTGGATGTCCTTCCCTGGGATGGGATGGGTGGGTATATCTGCCGAGATGGGCTGTAGCACCCTTTGCAGATTAAAACATAGATAGATTTGAAAATAAATTCTCATCAACTGTTGTTGGATTACATATGGATATCATAG
>NC_142527.1:28559460-28601960 GCF_964205215.1 Stylophora pistillata | reverse complement strand
ATGCAGTGTGGAAACAGAGCGAAGCTTGTTGACAATGCCGTCAAGAAAAATGAGGTATTTGCCGGTCCATAACTTTGTGACTGGTCCAGGAAATTAGCGCCACTCTCTCAAGAAATCAGATGTAGTGCTAGTACCGATTGCAACTAACTGTCTTACATTTTCCTGCCCTAAGTAGGTGTCTTAATTCGCTCTTCTTCCATTTGAGTGTGGAAAGTTGTCTGGGATTTTATTGGTTTGCTTTACTTCACTCTGGGATTGGTCAAATAAACGCGCGCCATCCTCTCGACCAATCAGACAAAATCTAAAATCAATCACGTCTTGTCCAATCGCGATTTCCCGCGCTTCAGGCACTTGGCCTGTTTTTGTCTGTGAGCTCTCATTAGCTCTTTGCCATATTTTCCTTTATTCTGATTGGCTGTTGTCATTACTTTGGGTTTGGGCTTTTCGGCGCTCGATTGAAAAGCGCTTGATTTTTCCTTGTTCTGATTGGTTGTTAGTTATCACAACTAAACACAACAACCAATAAGAAACGCTCTTTTTTTCCTTACTGACTTCTTGTTTTGTGGACTTCAGATAGAGAACACCAAAATTATCCAAGACCTTAGAGATGAGATAGCTCGTTTGCGAGAGAAACTGGCGACCTCTGGCAGAACAGGAGCAGCAAACAAGGACGACGTATTACAGATGGAGGTATGCGTTTACATTTTGAAAGTTCAGTGAAAATATCTGAGCCTGAAATTTATTATCGTGTTTATATTTTGCTGTTTGCTTCAAGTTGACAGATGGAGAAAACTTGTACTGACAAACTTTGTTTGCGTCTTTTTCTCTAGGAGCTCATAAAGGATTTACAGACGGCTAAACGGCAAACTTGGGAGGAACGAGAAAGGTTATCCGAGCTCGACGATGAAGAGCGACGAATAACGTTGGCAAATAAGGTGCGATTTGACTCGAGAAGAGTCTACTGGTTTCCTACTTAAAGAAAAAACTTTGAATTTGGGATGATGTAGCCATTTTTTAAGGCTGTTTAACTGAAAAAAGAGTAATTTCGCTTTGCTTGACAGGTCATTCCCGACCTAGAATTGCATTTGGTAACATTGATTTCATGCTCTGAATGTTTTTTGTTATCTTTTGAGAAATTTTTTACCGCAATTTAGAGCAGCTAAGTATTCTGAAAACGCAAGCAAAGGCGAGCGTGGTGCTATTAAAACAAACAAACAATTTTTAAACTTGCGAACTGTAATGTAACATTCCACCTGTCATGTCTCTCACATGTGGCGCTGTGAAGGATTTTGAGGCAGCCTTTGTTGATTTTGTCCTCAGGGCATCTTGGACTGGGTTATGGACAGTACAAAACGGGATAACAAAGAGGTTCAAGAAAAACTGATGGCGCTACAGAAGGAAAAAGATCAGGTTTGTTGCGTCATGAATTATCAGAGTAAACCTTTATCATATGGCAAAGTAGTAAGCTGAACCCCTTTTCCTGCCAATGTTCTCACTTTTCTAACAATTCCCTTCAAGTTTTGGGTAATCAAGCTATTTAAAACTAATCGCGTTGTTGTAAAATCATTATTGATATGGATCTCACAGACGTTGTGCAATGAATCCTTTTTCAATTTTTAAAATTTTTTTTTTTTTTGTAGTTAACGGCTGAGTTTAAGGAAAAGCGAAAACTTGTGGACGAACTCAAAGATGAATTGCAAGCGAAGATTGTTGACTACTCCAAGATGGCAGAAACTGGTAAGAAAACAAAACAAAAGAAAGTTACATTTCCACTATCTGAAGAAATATCTCGAGTTGTACTTGTAACAGGCTAAGCCTCGTCTGAAGTCAACAGATAGAAGACCACGCCCTTCTTATTCGTCGATGAATTCACGGGCTTGACGTCTCTTGTAGGTTGCAAAAGCGATTAAAATGCTCCAAAAGCTTTTCTTACCGTGGAGGGTTTTCAAGTTACCGATTTTGTCGTTTGTATGGGTGCACTGGCTTCATAGCCGTTCCGGGATGTCAACGTAACGTTGCGTGACATCTTGAAAAGGGGTTACGGGTTTAGGCAAAAGTTTTCGGTTTTAAAACCCTGAAAATCGAGTAATGAAGGTAACTTGTTGAGTCGTTTTGGGATTTTAAGGTAAAAGCAGCGAGGATGAAAACAAGTCCAGAGTGGCTTCCATTCACGAATTGAAGGAAAAACTCAAGAGTGAGAATGACGAGTTGAAGAAGATTAAACACCAGTTGAAAGAAGTGCAGGAGAAGCAGAAAGCCGAAAAAGAGGTCAGCTGATCTTCTTTTAAACCGTGTGATAAATAAAGATAAGTAAAGATGTCTAGTATTTTTACTTGGAAAGTAGAAGAAAATTATGAGCAGTTCACGGAGCTTCGAACCACAGACCTTCGGAATTGGTGGTCGCATGCTTTATCATTTGAGATACAAAGAACACATCGGGGCTATCGGGGAATCAGGTCATTTTTAGGTTTATATGTGACTAGCGTTCTGCGTTCTGTTAAGTACGATGGGAATTGTAGACTACATTGTGGCTGAAGGAAAACATTATGTCCGTCTCGGACTGGGAGTTTTATCTACGATTCAAGTTTGCTTTATATGCCAGAAACGATGACCAAATGAGCTGGGCTTTGTAGCTGGGTTAGTTCTAGAGGAAAAAAGTGCCTTATAATTGAATAAAGTGTAAAACAAATAGTCTCCTATCGTGAACCGTTTGTATGTTTAGGTCGAAAAGGGAAGGGAACAGCACACGTGGGAACAACAACAACAAAAAAACTAGACATTTCTGAAACGCGCACTGTTTTTCAAGTCGAAGGACCACCACACTTCACGAACTATCAAGGAGGTGGTCTTCATTTTAATTGCCTCTTTTGTAAAACTTAATGCAAAATAACCACAAAACAGATTACATTTTGTTCCTCTTCCGGTGAAGTTTATAATGAAACAGTCACAATACTCAGGAAACGAAATTATGTTTCGTTGGAATTTTAACAGGAAGCCAAGTCACAAACTACATTTTTAAAAGGAAACGCAGAATTGCGGTACCGGATTGAGGTATGTGTGAAGTAATTTCTAGTCTAGACTGCTTATCAACAGCAATCACTCAGTCAGACCTTTTTACAGATGGTCACTGCTTATCACCCGCAAGAATGGTTCTTTATCATTCATTGAAAGTTTCAATTCAAACTTATGTGAAAGAAAAGTTTCATATATGTGTTCCCCGCTTTGTTGTATCGCCTCATTGTTCAAATATTGATCATCCTGAATCTACTTTTTGAAATTTATCAATATTCTTATTAATTTTTTTTTCTATTTATTAATTTTTTTTCAGACCGAACGCCGCGAGAAACACGAGAAAGAGAATGCTCTCACATTGGCAGACGAGGTGGACCGGGTTAAGATGGAGGTGGAGCAGGAAAAGGCTGAATTGCAGGTAAGGATTAAATAGATCAGTAAAATGCGGAAATATTAATTCCCAAATCGGACGATTTTCCGTCGACTCAACGTTTTGAAGATTGAATGAGCCTACTGTTTCCGCGAACGACATGACGTCAAACTCGGTGGGAGGACTTGCTCAAAATTTTCCAAAAATATTAATACCCTTTTATCTAGATAATTTTTTTCCCATCAAAATTGTAGGATTTAAGACACTGACACCAACCTCGTTCCCAGGGCCTTTTCCCTTGGGGGTAGGGTGGGAAAAGGCCCTAGTAACGAGGTTGCACGGATACCACTTGTTTGTGTTTCAACATTTTAACAAAGGGACCGCACGTTCACGTACTAACAAGCTATTATACCACATCGTCTCTTTGTCTCAGCTGAAGGCTGCAGAGGGTGTACAGTACAGCACTGATCAGTCCATCAAGCTAGAAATGGAGCTGGTGGAGTTGAAAGCCGAACGGACTGTTATGTCATTGCAGGTAAGCAAGATCTTCGTGGATATAAAAAGACTTGTTGTGATTAAAAATAAAAACCGGACGATTTGCAATCTGTATTGTCACAGGCCGACCACCCAATGGGTGCGAAAGGCAGGGTAAGAAGTTTGCCCTACCTGTCGCACCCATTTGGAGGTTCAACTGTGGTATTATCGATTGAAGAATTCGTGTTGAGTGCACTTCGATTAAGTGTTGTAAAGCCGATGAGAACCCACAGTAACAACAAGCAAACTGCCTGAAGCGCGGGAAAACGCGTGTGTTTAAGGCGGGGTTGGTTTTACTCTTGAATTTGATTGGTTGAGAAGATGGCGTGACTTTTCGGACCAATCACAGAGAAAGCGAACTCAAAGCAATCCTGGATTACTTTCCGTTTTACCTTTGGCCCCTTTTTCAAACTGCGAGTCCTGATGCTCATCCTTTCATAGGCCGATTTGATGCTTCCCTTCGCATGCAAATTAAGCTCATTTTCATATGAATGGTCGAACCTAGACCAAATTCGAGAGAGCAGCGGAACTGTAGCTTCGTGTATGAACTATGTGGTGATGTTTTTCATTTTATACAGATTGAATCAGTAACAGAAGAGAAAAAGCGGTTAAAGGCAGACTTGGAGGAAGCTTACAAAAGGCATAAGGAAGAACTGGAAATTCAACAGCTTCAACATTTCCAGGTGAATATTGGGGAGAGTGAAGAAAATGACTGGAAAAAGAGGGAATGTGGGTGGCTTCTTACAAATGGTAGAGTAAAGGACAGTACATTCCCTTGTTATATAAAGCAAGACTATACAAAAACTGGTAGCGAGGTGTACGATGCCACCTTCAAGTTTTCACGCGTGCCATTTTTGTTTGCATTCGCGCGATAGACTAGCAAGAAAAGAGGGACTTGCCAATTGAAGGTTAAAATTTCTAGACTCGAAGAGATATAATATCCCCCCTCCATGCGCAAAGAAGCTGGCGGGGAGGGGGTGGGGAAGGAAGGCATATGAATATGATTTGTAACGTGTTAACTTGCTTCTTGCAACAATAACTGCCCGCTGAGGTAATAAGGAAGTGTAACATTAAGACATTTTTTTTTTTGCAATTTTGTTCAGACGTTTCGTAACTACCGAGAAGTGTTCGAGGATCAGAAAGCAGCCATTGAACAGCGCTACCGGACGCTTCTAGAAGAGGCGATACAAGATGCTGTGTTCCTATCCACAAGAAATCAGGAACTCATGCACGAGAATCAGGTGCTGAAACAAGGTAATGAAACAATCACATTGCGACTCGCAAGTGACGTATTTGCAGAGAAGGTCGTAAATGTTGCAGCGAATTATTGAGCGTTTAGGTAATGATTTGCGGTGGTTAGAACTTACGGTCATTTTAACTTTTTTTTTTCTGATCGGTAGAGCAATCGTCTCCAATTAAGCGTCAAAAGTAATCCGGGACTCTTCGGTTTTGGTTGCTTCGCTCTGTGATTGGTCCAAAACTCGCGCCATCCTCTCAACTAATAGTCACACGCGTTTTCCCGCGCTTCAGGCAAAACAAAACAGCAGGCAGTTTTCTGTTTGGACATTGAGTTGTCAATGGTTTTTGAGAGTTTTTTATTTCTCTTTTTAATTCGTTTGCTTTCTTATTTTCTCCTCTATAGAAATGGCTGAGCTGAAGGACCAAGTGTCACTAGGGGGAGCTGATTAAACACACGCATATTTTTAATGGACTTCCAGCTGAAGGAGTTTTTCTTTCATCCATTAAGTGAACTGTAAATTTTTTGTTGATTTAAACTTTTTTTACTTCTTGACAATCTTATTTGTGAATAGTTTTATTTTATTTATTTGCACCTATCGATAGTCGCGGCTTATTTATGCCCCTGACGGTAAAATGCTATTAAATAAGCTTTATTTTCCCGCAGGACGGGTGATATGGTAAGGTTTCCCTAGCTCCTGGGTGAATGAAAGGCGGACGCGAAATAGACGCAGTTGAGGGATGACGCATGCTCGCGCCAACCTTTAATAGTGTGCCCGCCCCCACCTCCCCCCAGTTCATCAGCGAAGGAGTAATCTTGCACCCAAAGGGTCTGTCTTTTAATGTAAGTTCGTTTGAAATATAGCAATCAATGGTCCGTGATTTTTTTCCGGAATGAATTTGATACTTGGCGAGCCAGTCTCTCATATCTTGGTTCCATTTAAACTGATGAAAGACTTTTCCATCCAAAGAAGTGTAATGGCAATTGACCTTTTAGATTATAATAGTGACTTGGTTGATAGTTTTCGTTAATCGCCTCGTCAGTGGTTTAGTTTACCAGCCTCGTTCCCAAGGACTGACATCTTCATGCTCCCTGAAGCGAGAGAGAGGCGGGAAGGCGAGAGACCCTGGGAACGAGGTTGTCAGTTTACCTGTCGTTCATTTGATCTTTTGTGACTGAACTTGGTTTATATCATTTTCAGATAGCTTAAGTCCGCAACTTTAATTAATTGGTGTATAGAATCAAGTTCTGTCAAAGCTCCCGACTCCGTTTGTTAGTTGTAATGTTTATGCGTAAGAATCTGTGCGTGCAATGTAAAAATAAAATTTATTTTGTCCTAAATGCGTTGTGTCATGTTCTGTTTGACATAGGAACCAGATTTCTTTATTCTCTTTCATGCTGTCCGGCATTGTGACGCAGTGAGGCAAAATAAAAAATAATCGATGAAGAAATCAATGACTAACTAGATAAGCATACACTCTCACTGCGTGCGAAGGAAGAAGGAGAGTAAGCTAGTTCTCCTCTGGTCCTCTCTTTTGCTTCGAATTACTCAGACTTAAAATGTTGCTGACGCTGGCTAATTATAATATAAAGTCCGGTAAGATTGTGTTTCACTCTTTTATTGAATTTCTACTTTTAAATGTCCAACAAACAGTCTCTCTCAAGAAAGGGTAGGTGGTATTTTTGCGCGGGGAAAAGAAAGGTTTGTGAAAATAGGAACTTATCGCCGAAAATCCAATTGATATGAGGTTCGATACATCTTCCTAACCAGCCTTTCCATACAGTGGTTATCTGCGAAACATTATCAAATAATGCTTATGTATGCGATAAAGTTAAGCTAGAAAAAAAAAGCAAAAAAAAAGTTTCCTCGACAAATACACCTCCTTAGCAAAGAAAATTAGTCAAGGTGGATTTCAAGAGGTAAAACTTTTTTTGGAGTAGGCTTTTTGCCCGTAAACCATTTTAAGAGGGTCTCAATGAGGTGAACCGATATCCGCACAACGGCCAAAACGTGAAGCCGTTAGGCGTAAAAACTGACAAATTTTTTAACCGATAGTCGTACAAAATGTTAACTGTAAAAAACATTTCTGCCGGGTGACGACAATGGAATGATACTAACCATTTGCAGTTAAACCCATCGTCTCATTGAGAACCTGATTAACACTTCAGTTGACAATTTTCGTGTAAATACATACGTTGGCTTGATAGTTTTTGGACGCGAAACTTGCTAAGGAATGAACTTGTTATGTTTCTCGAACTTCATTGTCAAGAAATATTACTTAAAGAAAACCCACTCCATTCATCATCACGTGCTAATAGTACACCCAACCCCTCCCCCCCGACTCCTGCTCGTGCAGAGTACACTGCATTCTAGGGATTTTGGATTCCCTCCCCCACTCCCGCAGCGTACGAAAAAACGAGTAGCTTGTGACATTACTTGAATGATCGACCTTTTCAAGTGCGCATGTACGTTAACACTTATGTAGAATAATATCTCTCTATATGTTGAGTGCGTTTCTCTCACCTCCTCGGGAATTAAGTTTATAAGGGTAGAGAACATTGCCAGGATACGAATTATGGATATTTCCTTCTCGTACTTTAGGTGGCGTGCCCTTCCTCAGTGGTTTGCGGCAGAAATCGACACTGTATGACGATGGACCAACTTTATGCGGACCTGGAAAAACTTCCTTGCGTCTAAAAGGTATTTATAACATAACTGCAGCAGCTTCATGAGTCGTAACTAATTTACAAGGAAATGTGCTGCAGCCAGATCTCCAGGGGAGAATTCACAGCCAGCTAGATCTTGGGAGTTCAAGGGTTAAGTTTGAGGGAGGAAGCTGCATTTAACTAAGGAAATGGGACTCATCGTTCCCAATTTACAACGACGCAAAGAAAGATTAAACTGCAGTGCGTTAGAGTTCGCCAGGGATGGAGAACGAAGGGGGAGAGGGGTAGGGCATGAAACTGGAGCTCCACGTAGCTCGTGCTTGGAGCAGGAGGAGCGTACAATCCTTGATAACTTTCTCGAAATGTTGTTGTCATAGCTGCAACTGATGGCGGTTGAGGAAAAGTACAAGCTGCACTGTTTCCAGCTGTGTCTAAAGGAAATGTTAAAAAGTGCATTACTGAAATTTTAGTTCTGCACTCTAGCCGTGTTGAAATTTGCATTTTTAAAAAGTTTATAGCTTCATCGTAAAGTTGATTACCTTTGTGAATGTCAGTGTTTCTGTTTACTCCATTCGAGGGTTGCTCAGTCGAGGGTTGAAGAGAGATCGAGATCGTCGGAAGTTTTTCGATTTGACCGGCTCCATCTAATAAAATTTCACACAATTTTGGTCATGAAGTGTATTCAAAGTGGATGTCCGGATCCTGGACCAGTTTACCGAGAGAGGTACTGCGTAAGCACTTTGCATTCTGTGCATTGACTCCCACTACAGGTTAAGGATTTCCATGCGCGCTGCATACCTGATAAGCATTTTAGAATTTGACTTCTTACAAACGAACTGAATTAACTCAAGACCGTGTTGATTATGTTATTCTACCTGCATTATGTTTGGTCAACAATTGTTTGCGTCTAGTCGTCTCCTTCACTGGATAGAGCTTCGGTAAGCTGCGGGAAGTTAACTTCATGTCGATATTGTGTTAATGCCACGATCCAGTTTTTTTTTTTTTTATAGTAACAGGAAACTCATCTCCTGCGTTGTTCCCTTTTCTCTCAATTCACGCGAGTGGTTTGGATGTCTTTCTATGCTTTTCAAGTTCAGTGTTTAGCAAGCTAATCGCAAAGAATCGATATTTAATTAAAGCAGAAGAGGTAATCTCCTTTTGTTTTGAAATCCATCGTCTAAGGAAGAAATCTCTCGAAGTTGTATTTAATTAGTTTAATGCTTTGTTTAAACAGATCACGTCCAACGACAAAGCGGAATTTTGTTATCCGTGCATTTCATTTTAGTTTGTCTGAATTCAACTAAGGCGCACAACACTTCATTAACTTCCCGTTTTGTCAATCGTCAAACAACCACACTTACATTGTGTTTCCCACTTTCGGCCTTTAATCCTCATCACGCGTCTCCACTGACAAAAACAGTGGACAGTGGATGACAATCATTGAAAATATGTTTACACTTCACGCTCTGGTGCAAAACAGATAGACAGAGAATCACGTTGTTTTTTAATCATTTACAATTTTTTTTTACTTAAAGCTTATAATTAAAAAAACCTATCGTTTGAAACCACGTATAAAAAAAAACACTGGGGGAAGCACTTTCGACTACAAGAAGTGCTATAAAAAGTAATTCACGTGTTTTTACCAAGACAGATGTGATCTTATTATTTGGGTGCGATTCATTAAGAAACGATTTTCTAAGAATTAACTGGTAAAAAACTGCTTTCACAGATTTAAATGAAATTTTAGTGGACAAAGGAGTTACTCTACTTAGACATGTATCAAAACTAGGCATTTGTACTTCTATCGTTTTCAGTTTTCGGTGTATCTTCCTATCTTGGCCCATTTTCTCGTTTCCAAAACTCGTCTCGCCGTTTCCTGGCTCGTTCAAGTGTCTCCGATGCGGTTGACGCACGACTCGACATCGCAGACACAGACAACACGTCATCATCTCTTCCCCTCTCACTACCCCCGACGCTAGCCGGTGGACTGACATGACGGGGATCAGGCGGGGATATTTCTACCTTGCGGATGGGTGTGAAGGACCTTGCATCAGCTCCCAAACCCACACTCGAGGCGGCCGGGCTGACAGGACGAGCTTCCTTCTCTTCCTTGGGGGAGCGTGCTGTCCTCACCTCTCTAGGAGGTGTGCTAAAGCCATTCCGGCCGGGCTTGTTGTCGCCCTGTGAAGGAGGTTTCGTTTTCCGCGAAAGCGATACAGACTTCTCAAAGCTGTCGTTCAAGATATTAGTCGTAACATCGAGGTGGTGCCGTCGAGCAGTTCGGGTATCTCGAAGTTCTGGAGTCGGAGATCGACCTCGCTCAAGAACCATGTCGGTCCCATCATCAGATGTTGCGTCCGTTCCTGAGCCCGCTCGCCTGTCTTCGGAATCTGTCGGAGAGCGAGAACGTTCTTCGGCCCACGCTTCGCGTCTTCGTGGTGGCGACATGCTTCTTGCTCTGGATCGTGGGTGTGTTGCATCATTTCTGCTCCTTTCCTCAGCTGAGGAAAGAGAACCTGCGCGTTCTACCTGCTGCTCTCTGTTGATTTCATCAAGGCTCTCGCGAGAGAAATGCGTTCCTCGCGCATTGTGCGCGTAACCATAGGCCTCATTACGACGATGAAGAACCTGAAAAATGGAATACTTGATCAGACTCTGGAAACAAACTACATGGAACGTAAGATCTTAAGATTAGCTGTGAATCATTAGAAAAAGGTAACCAAATGAACAGCTGGTCAAAGGAAAATCACCTGATTAAACCAATCTGGCGTATCCTTCTGTTTATCCTAGAAAAAAAAATAATAATTAAGAACAACACTCAATTCTAAGAAATTGAGTTCTCAATTAGACTGAAAGGTCTGTTGATCCCCGGCTCAGAGTTTGTAGAAACTAGAGCCTCTAAAAATCCACTGTATGGTCTACAGTCGCATCAGCCGCGGGAAGAACGAGGAGGGACAAGAGTAAGATTACTTCGATCACTGTTACAGTTTCGTTTTTCATTTCAGAGGAATTGGAAATTAAAACGACCATACTCCAAGATAGGTTTTTGTCCCAGTCAACCCGCAGTATGACGGGCAATAAGCGCAATACGCGTACTCCTTTCGACCAATCAGATTCCAAATAAGCTCTAATGACAATTTGGTTTTATCAACTGAGTTAAAATTGTAGATTGGCC
This sequence comes from Stylophora pistillata, assembly GCF_964205215.1. Classification (NCBI taxonomy): domain Eukaryota; kingdom Metazoa; phylum Cnidaria; class Anthozoa; order Scleractinia; family Pocilloporidae; genus Stylophora; species Stylophora pistillata. The sequence goes on along the minus strand of NC_142527.1, from coordinate 28,590,965 downwards.
ATCGTATAGAGTTAAAAAGCTGACCTTTCGAGCGTTAGCCCTTCGTCAGAGCGAAAAAAAAAATAAATAAAAGGTGGTAAGTTTCTAAAGAAACTGTGGTGCTGCGTCAGTGGGGGTAACAAGGTAATTTTGGTTTTATCAACTGAGTTGATAAAGTAAATTGGCCACTGTAAAGAGTTAATATATAGATTTAGCTAAGCCTAAAAGTGGAGCTCCCAAGTTCGTAATATTAATGATAACATAAAAGATGTGCATTTGCCAAGACTCGCCTGAGATACCCCTCCCTTCGTTTTGATGGTCTCCCCTACCCTACCCGTGCAATCTGAAGGCACGTACGAACGTACGCTCGGTCAGTCACGTGACAACCAAACGAAAAGAGGTTGACCATATTCCATGGGTATGGGGCTCTGTCCCACGCGCGCGTGGGAGCCCCACTAAAAAGGTGACGTTTCGAGAGTAAGCCCGTCTTCAGTTTCTTTAGAAACTCAGGGTACCCTCTTTAAATCTAATGACAGCGTAGAAATCCACATTTTCTCGCCCCTGAGTTCGACTTAGTTAATTCAGTTCTCAAGGAAACCCCCCTGAAATCCGGGGAAGGCTGTTGCGTCTACATCGAACTCAATTTTGCTCTCTCTTTTTCTAATTAGCTACGAGATAAGTTTGCTTTTAGTTTTACGCCTCTCAAATGAGGCACCCTCCTGGCTTTACTGCTTAAAGTACCTCAGGCAATGATATCTAAGAAGTCCATTCACTCGTACCAGTCTTTCACTTACCTTTACGTTATGAGTTGCCTCCGTGCTGATGGGAGTTTCTATCCATAATCCATCTACGTATTTGAACTTTGTTGGCTGAACAAAACGGCTTGAATACTCTGAATCAAAAACTCTTGAAACAGAAAATAGAGCGCGTGAAAAAGGAGCGGTCATCTTTCATGAGGACATGAACAATTATACAGCAAAAAACGTGATAACAACAAGTTCTGAACAAAAACATTCTAAGTAAAGACTCTACTCGTAAAACACTCAATTGAAAAAAAAAAAATCAATGAATCTAAATCTACGGTGTCCTTGCTAGTGAGAGTAAACGACTAAAATCGTTACCTACTGATCAGAACCAGTACCTCTACAATTTTGAAGAAAAAATGTGGATGCACAGGATTTGCATTGAAGGAGGTTGCTTCAGATCTGGCCTCGGTTGTGTGAAGAGTGGAGAACGCTAATCAATGGATAAATCCTTACCCGATGGATAGCGAAGTACGTTTCGTTCGCACTTATCCGTTGGATAGCTAGTTATCCGCCCTTTAAACAACTGGACCCTGGGTAACTTAACGGACCCCTAAAGCTGTTCTGTTTTCATTCAAGATGGGGATTTCAAAAGGTTTGAAAATCATACAATAAAACTATCAGCTAGAGAAACAAAAAAGACTGGTTTGGGTGCCAAATTTAAATTTTGATTTTAAAACATGGCTCCGGGCCCGTTAAGCCACCGAGACTTTCGAGAAACGAGCCTCTGGACTGTTTTCTCTCTTGAAGTGTTGATTGGGGATTACGGTGTGCGCAAGCTGTGGAGTGACCACATCAGCAGGGCATCAGCTGGGAAGTATAATAAATAAAATTACTTTTGTTGGCGCTCTGGTGACCTTAAGTACTGGCAATCTTCTGAAGGCCTTAAAAGTCGTGTGTCACCAATACTTGTGGCTCTTCTGATCCCAGCAGGTGGAAGGCGATCTGGGCTGACATCTGTGGAAAAAAGAAAAAGTGTCATCGGACACGTGTAAAATTGGCAAAGGTTGACCGTTGGAAAGAATGGAAGCACAGAAGCATAGAAGTAATTGCTCTTTGTACTGTATGGTGTCCAGAGCAAATGAGTTTACAGACTTTGATTGAATAAAAGATGTTTACATTGCAAGTAATGACCTGCAATTACGAGTATGCGTTGTATCGTAAATTGGAAAACTCCAACCTCGTTCCCAGGGTCTCTCATCTTCCTGCCCCCTGGAGCAATAGAGGGGTGGATGAGAGATCCCAAACCTTTGAATGAGAGTGAGGCTAGGGGTGACCTTGTTATGATACAAACCTTGCTGCCTTTCAAATGTAAATCACTTTGTTATCATGCTAACTGGATACAGGTCTCTATCACAACAAGGTCACCTTTAGCCTCACTCTGAATCAAAGGCTTGGCAACTAAGTACACAACTGTAAAATGGCCTATTTGTGTAGGATAAAATTACAGGTAATAACAATAGAAAAAATATTGCAATGAGGCATAGATGTCTATGCATGTATGTTTGGATTAATCCACTCATAAAATCTTCATTATGATAATGATTTTTAAATTTAACTTCATTCAAGACAATGGATGCATGTGTAAAAAATGTAGAAACCCCACAATAAGCGGGTATGATGTAATTTTATTTTCACCCATCAGGGGCACAGCATGTCATCTCTCACCTCCTTTCTTTCCCCCCACTACCTTTGGTGGACTCTGCTGTTTTCTGGGTTTGTTCTTTTTAGGTGACTTAGATTGTTTCTCATAATCCACATAATCCAGTTTATAAGTGCTTTTCCTGTTGATTCTGTCTGGCACATAAACTGGCTGCTTTCTGTTTCCATGCTGCTCTTGATCATGAAAAATCTTTCTTTCAGCTGCAAGGATTGGTGTTTCACTTCTGTTTAATACTGAACTTCTTGCAGCCTTTGTACTTTTTTCCTGAAAATAAAAATGAATACCACTGAAAATTGACATTAAGCAAATTATTATTTTTGAAATTGTGGATGGTAGATAATAGAAATTATTCTTGGAATAATGGTCTTTCGATATTTTTTCATATTTTCTCATCAAGGTTTATCTACTGACAGTTATTTCCTTTAAATTTCCTGATATCTGGCCAATTCACGATCATTTGCTCATATCAACTAAGTTGAAATCGTAAATTGGCCACTGTAACGAGTTAAAAAGCTGATGTTTTGAGTGTTAACCCTACATCAGAGTGAAAGATGATGAACTAATGCTCAAAACATCAGCTTTTTAACTTGTGATGGTGGCCAATTTACAATTTAAACTTAGTTGATATAACCAAATTACCTTGTTAGTCCCCTACCAAAGCAGCACCACAGTTTCTTTAGAAACTTTTACCTCAATTCATCATTATACCAACCTCAAAGAGAAACTGTATCCAGATATTTTCGAAAACAGATATTTTTTTCTCCATTTGCACTTCTCGTCCACATGTAAACGGTGTTTTTGGCAACAAATATGGAGATTTTTTAATACGTTCTCCAGACTGTAGATTTTTAAAGACGAGAATTATTGTATTCGTGTAGACGGTCGAAAACGAAGGCTTTCGAATACCATGACGTCAACTTCATCGTCTGACCACATGAACAAGTTCATCTTCCCTTTCCCTTTCGATTTACTTGCCTTTTTGGAAGATTCTGGCATTTCATTACATATCTTTTTGGAAGAATTTGGCATTTTAATGGCCTGAATTACAAAAACAAAGTCGAGAAACTCACATGAGGAGAACCCAAACAAAGATGGCAGAAAACTCTTTGATTTTTGAGGGCTTACTCTCTCTAAAAACTTATCTACATTATATTGGTCTCTGCTTCTGCATTTACATTTTATTCTTATCACAAGGTGCATGCGGTAGTAGCCTGTGCATGCTCCTTATGTGAAGTCTAGCATATTTGTAATGTTTTTGCGTTTACGTGTGGACGGGCAAATACAATTGAAATACTGTTCGTGTGGATGCGGATGTTTTCGAATACAGAGAAAAAAGTCTCCGTTTTCGAAAATATCCGGATACATGTGGACGGGGGAGTATTAGTTTTGTCTCAAACAAGAGTCTCTACATCACAAATAATTGTTTTTTTTTCCTTTACAATGTGCTGCTCCTCAGTGAAAGGGCATCTAACACTCACCTCTTTGTGCTGTCTGTTATATGAACGGGACCTGTGCAATTCTCCACCAGACTTTAACCAGTCTCTATCATTCTGCTCTTTAACAGTAAAAGTTGCGAAGATGTTGTGGTTCTTTTCATATGGCACAATTCTTTTTCTTTGAAGTGGAGGTTCATGAATAGTACCCAGCTTACTGGACTGTAGGCCTGCCCTTGGTGTTGAACCATTACTGTACATGTTGCTCTTGGTCACTGATCTTGTTACTTCACCCTTAACTGTATCAGGACGTTTAGCCTCAAATTGCTTGTAATGTGAAAAGTACTCTGATTCATATCTCTGCAGGAGATTTTAAGATATGATTTGCCCAGGTCAAGGTAAATTGTCTTGTTAAGATTTCCAATCAGACAAACAAACAAACAAACTTTAAATACAGTCCACGTAAAACAATATATTACACAGATTCTTTCATGGATCAATGTTGCTATAGTTCTTCATTTGAGTCCTTGAAAATGTTATAGTAATGCCTAATTAATGTACAATGCAAGAAGAAAAACAGCCACAGTATTATGTAACAGTACAAAGTAAAGTCATGGGTTCATTAATGAAGCAGTTTCTAATGAAGAGAATTGCTACTATACAAATTTCCTTCATTGCCAGAAACTTAAATGCTTGAAAACAAGTTTTCTTTTTTTTATTTTTAACTTAGATAGCAAGCAGAAAGACATAAGAGCACACATTAAAATTTAATTGCCTTCACAGTCATCTCTATTCTTCAAAAGAAAAAAAAAACTCCGGAATAACAGCATAACTACCCATCAAATGTTCACATTCAGACTAGATATGAAAATTGTCAAGTCTTCACATAAACTTTGCAAATTTCTCCTGTCACCGTTATTAAAAATTATCCAATTAGCTTAATTTCTGTTGAAAATTAATCCAATTACGAAGTCAAACTTCACTCCGGACACAATCCAATTGCAAGGACGTTAATTGGTGAAATAAAAAGTGTTCGCTACATTGATTTTACGCATAAGATATTCAAGAATAATTATTTTCGGCCTTGGGAAAGATCATACTGTGTGGGAAAAGTCGAAGGTTTAGTCATAACACAATATTAATTAAAATATATTGAAAATGGTAAACATGTTTTAATGTTCATACACAGCATACCTTGAAGTTCTTAATGCTTTTAAATCAATAGATATAACCTCGCGAAAGATCATTGCGAAAAATGAGCGATCTTAAAACAATTTCTGTTCGGAGGAAAGTTTATGTTCAACAACAACAAAGAGCGCAGTTGACCATATAATGAGTTCCTTACCTTCGAGCGCGGCGCGGGCATTTTAAAAAAGTCAGATCCTTACCAAAACAAACTAGATGCATCAAACAACGACAGAAAACCCAGTAAGACTATTTATAGAGGAATCAAGGCCAACAGTAGAAATAAAACAGCGAAATAAATGGAGTACAAACACGCTTTGACTTTCGCGTACGCTTGGCAACAAAAGACGCTAGGATCAGCTGATAACGAAAACGAGGCCATCTTAGCGAACATGCGCATTTGCACTAAGAATGAACCAACATGGCGGATTCACCTGGCTTGTCACCAACTAACCGCTCTGAAACGGATCAACTCCTTGTTCAGAAAAAGAACAATGAAAGCGGAGACAGAAAGAACTACGAAAAGGAAAGATCCCTAAATGCTGTAAGCATCGCGGCTCGTACAAAGCTCTCACGACTGATCGATCTGGCCACACAAGCTGAGGAACAAACTGATTATAAGAGAGTTGTGGACACTGTTTTTGATTCGGTGAGGAAATATATTTTTATTTTAATATCCTTTGAGGACTAATTTTACTGTGCACTGCTGTGTAAAGATTTAAATTTCACCAAAAGTGCAAAGCTTTGTGTCGGGATCCAAGTTGGTTGAACGCGAATTTAATACGAAAAAATTAAATTTACATCCTAGATAAAGAATCAAATATCGTGTTCTTCCGCATATTTACCCGCGCGCGTGATGTTGATTACCGGTCATTTTGTTTTCAGTTAGTGATCAATCAAACAACAGATTTTAATGACAATTTTTTTCTCGCATTTTAGCTTGTTGGTGGAGTTTTTGACCTCGAAGCCCGATTTACCATCGAAGATTCATCGGATTTGATAATATTACTGGAGCTCTTGGAACACTGCAATATTTCACTTAAGGTAAGAACTCGCACTCTATAATTTCACTTTAACGCCCTAGGATTGCGGTCTTTCAATATTTTCATTTTCTTTCATCCGATTCGTGAGCTCTTCTTAATTTGTTTCTGTGGCTTTTTGTTTATTTCCAAGGATACCGTACGGTAGAGAAAATATTGTGCTTTTCTTGTCAGCAGTTAATGATCGAAAGATTAATTAATTTTTTTGTTGAAGTGCCATTTCCTTTGCTTTGCGATTGATGAATGATATTTTTTTTTTAAATTAACCTCATCCTTGAGATAGTTTTGTATTGGGATGTTTTTGTTTATTCCACTTCCATCAGTAATATTTTTTGTGTATAAAATGCTGTACATTCAACACTGAAGTACAGGTTTGCTCTTTGGAAAAGAAAACAATATGGCTTTTTATTTTAATTTATGTATATGAATTATGCTTTGATTCTGGGTGAGACTGTTTACAAAAGTGTGTGTGGCAGTTTTGACTTTATTTTCAAATATTTACCACTGAAAAAGTAGTCTCTGTTTGTTTTGTTACTTCGCGTCAGTTAGATTTTTGTCTTATCACATTTCCCTCAGAATTTATATTTTTTTTGTGGGAAGTCAAAAGCAATTTAGACATCTGCTTGTACATGTTAAATAGAAAAATATTGTTTACTTCTCAAGCGAGACATCCATGTTTATGAATTAAAGATACATGAAAAAAATAGGTTGATTCTCCTCCCAGTGCTTAACAAGATGTGAGACAATGCAAACTGACTACACTCTAAATTATTAGATATCTGAGATATATATATAACCATGGTATATAACCTGAGATATATATAACCTGAGATATATTTAACCGTAGTAATGGTTCCTTCCCGTTGATTCAAGTTAAAGATTTATTTTTTCTTAGCTGTTTCACTTCTTGAGGTGACCACCATTTCATTTTTTTGCAAAACACTGACATAATTTGTACTAAATGATTGACAGGAATAGAGAAACATGACAAACATGTCAGTTAAAGGGGTTTGTTTTAATGTATAGCCAAATTCTTGTCAATAAATGATCCATGAGGAAATGTGCAACTGGTATGCATACTGCACGAGGCAATTGCAAATCAGTTCTCTATAGTTAAATGATTTGGAGATATATATGTATATATACTTTTTATTTTTTATTTTTTACTTTTTATACATATATATTTTTAATCTTTTTATTTTATTTTTTTATTGAAATATATAATATCTTAATTTATATTAATATCAGTAGAGTTAAAAACTTGTCAGGTGGTTTTTTATTTTTCCAATAGTACTTTTTGCTTTTAGTATGTTTCATTGTTTGTTGTTTTCCAGACTTCCTATTTCTATTTCCTTTCTTCAAGTCTCAATATCAGTTCAGAAAGTTCCCTCCGTTAACTTCACAAGAGAATTTATTTTTATAGTGGAAAGATTGGACAGGGAAATCATGCATTGAGGAAATAATTTGAACAGAATATGGTATCCGCGGTATCGCTTATGAATGGTTTAGGTCATACCTAGATAATTGCAATCAACAATGTTTCATAAATGGTTCGCTCTCAATTAGTCAAGTTCTCACTTGTGGAATTCCGCAAGGAACAATTCTAGGACCTTTGCTTTTTGTTCTATACATAAATGATCTTCCTAATTGCCTGTCTAATTCAGTTGCACATATGTATGCCGACGATACTCACCTGACCTTTGCCAGTAACAACATAGAAATGATCAACGATGTTATGAATCACGACCTATCCAATGTTAACACATGGCTCACTGCAAACAAATTGACTCTAAATTCATCTGAAACTGAATTCATGTTAATTGGATCGCAGCAAAGGATAGGTACCTACGATACTTCCCCTAAACTAATCATAGGTGGTGACATAATTAAACAAGTTAGCTCAGTTAAATCTCTGGGTGTGCATATAGATGAAAACCTTTCATGGAATATGCACATTGAAAAAATAGCCAAGAAAATCGCATCGGGCATTGGAGCAATTAAGCGTTGTAGGCCTTTTGTTAATCGAACCACGCTTGAGTCCATTTTCAATGTCTTAGTTTAACCGTACTTTAATTACTGCAGCGAGGTCTGGGGGCATTGTAACAAGGGTCTTTCAAATAAGCTCCAAAAGTTGCAAAACCGGGCTGCCCGTATTCGGACCTTCTCCAGTTATGACACAAGCGCTGATCCTCTTTTTGGGCAACTTAACTGGAGACGGTTAGATACTCAGCGACAAATACAAGTGGCCACCATGGTCTATAAATCTATACATGGTCTTGCGCCCGACTATCTTGGTTCTCTTTTCACTAAATATGATCCTCCTTATAATCTAAGGAACTCTGAAAATAAACTAGCTGTTCCATTGCCCCGCACCAATTTCCTGAAAAATAGCTTTAGCTATAACGGTGTGGTTATCTGGAATAGCTTGTCCCCTGAATTGCGGCAAGCAAAATCACTTCATTCAATCTTTTCGAAATGTTTATCGCAATTTCTTCATCTGAATCGAGAAAATGCACAGGGCATCTATATAAAGTAGAATTTCTTTATTTTTTCTATTTCATTTTTAAATTTTAGATCATGTTTACTAAGATTAAAGTAGATTGTAATTGTAATAATAGATTGTAATAATATTATTATTTTATCTGATAGATTTACCGTGTCTAAATAAAAATAAAGTTCAAGTTCAAGTTCTTGAACTGTTGTCGAAGCTTAAATTGATTTGAACCTGAGGTTTTTTTTATTTAAGACCATGGTATTTTTCTAGAAGTTGCTATGTCTTTCTGTCATTTAGATATTATGTTGTCCTCCGGCAGGTTGAAATTCTTGGATTGCTCATTGCAATTTTAAGAAAAAGCATTCCTAACTTACAAGCAGCAACTAGAATTGGACTGATTGAAAGAGTGCTATGTCGGCTATCGCAGGAAGAAGAAGTAGTTGTAGCAGGTGATAACTGAACAATTAACCACATTTTCTTAATCCTAGTAATATTTGATATCACTCAACCGTAGTAATGGTTCCTTCCCGTTGATTCAAGTTAAAGATTTATTTTTTCTTAGCTGTTGTACTTCTTGAGGTGACCACCATTTCATTTTTTCGTAAAACACTGACATAATTTGTACTAAATGATTGACAGGAATAGAGAAACATGACAAACGTATCAGTTATAGGGGTTTGTTTTAATGTATAGCCAAATTCTTGTCAATAAATGATCCATGAGGAAATGTGCAACTGGTATGCATACTGCACAAGGCAATTGCAAATCAGTTCTCTATAGTTAAAAGATTTGGAGAAAACTCAGAAACGATGCATAATTGTTGCTACAAAGTGTATAATGTAGGTGTCTGCCTTGTGTTAGCGCAGTGATAGATAATTAGGAAGCAAATGACAAAAAAAAAAAAAACCAACAAACATTAACAACAACAGCATCAGTGACCTAAAAACAAAACAAAACAAACAATGGAAAAATAATGCTGCTACCCTCCCTTCCCTTCCAAAGGCTGGTGACCACTTATTGCGGTGACCATTCATGGGGTCCACTTACTGGGTGGGAGGGGGAGGGGTAATTCTGTTTTTTGTTTTTTCTTTGTATAAGAATTCTTGGACAGGGGCTGCATGTGTATTTCATTCATTCATTTAATTTTTGTTGTCACTGTTTATCTTGTTTTCAGACAAACTTGTGGAGCTCCTTGGTATCTTGTCCAGTTACAGTATCACGGTCAAAGAGTTGAAGACTCTCTTTGTCACTTTGAAGGGTGTAAATGGAAAATGGGTGAGCTTTTTGTCTTCTTTTGGTAAAAAATTGAAATGTAACAAATTTCCAGAGATCAAGTCTTTTTGTTGTCAAGATTGCTGATATGGACCATGACTAGCTAGCCCACAATTAAAGTGATTATCGAAAAAAGAATGTTGACATGCAAATTTGAATCATGCATGCCCTTTGAGTTGTTCGTAGTTTTGATTGATTGGAGGACAGAGGTGTTGATGAGGATTCGCACTTTTGATGTGAAGCGTTACTGTAGCTTTGAAGGTTACAGATGTAGAGTGACCTGTTTATTTCCGTTCTAATTGCCAGAGGAAACAAGTCAAACTAAAAAACAAATGGACAGATTGTTTAGATATAAAATAACATTTGAGAGTTCAACGAAATTTAACTTACAATTCGTGAGGCATTCCATACATCTCATACATATTTATGTGATTTCTGGTTGACCGTTATGTTCAGTATTGAATCCGTCTTTAAATAAAAGGGGGAGGTTGGTCCCCAGACTCCCTGGGACAACGCTCTGGCACCAAAACTATTATACACTAAGCGCAAATCAGATGATATGACCTCAAACAGCCTTTCAAACATTTTGCCTCCGTTTTATTTAAAGGAGATTCTGTGTTGCTATATGTCTGCTCAGTAATAGATCATAGTACGTGTAGAAGTCCAAATGTGGTAAAGCTGCACCTCGAATTGTGTGCCACTTTTTGGGTCTTACCACATTTTGACTTTATCTGTGATAGATTACTGTACAGACTTAAAGCAATATAAACTGTAAAATTGATTTGTTATGTACAAACTGTGAGGTCTAATTGTGAGATGTTGATGATGTTTTGAATTAACCTGTTTTTCTACAAGTCATATACCTGTATTTTCAGCCCTGTCATACAGTCAAGCTGTTAACCATCTTGAAGCTGATGTTGGATAAACATGGTCCTGATGTTTATTTCAACTTTTCTGGTCAAGAAGGAGGGGTTAGTGGCCATGCTGTTCTGTTATTTAAGATGCATTAGTTGGGGTATTACAAGATGCAAGTATCTTGGTTTTATGGACTGATTTGATGAAATGAATTGGCAAGAGTAAAGAGATTCTAAAGCGGATGTCGGAGAATTAGCTCAATACAGTGATTCAGTTAGGGCTCAAACTCAGACCTCCCTATTCAGTGCTCTACATATTAACTTCGCCCATGAGTGACCAAGATAGAATTTCTCCTTATAATATCGATACCATATCAAGCAGACAAGTAATTAGCCTGAATTTCAGCTGCCTCCTCCGCTCGCTAAGTCACTTGGGGAGAGAGGCATCTGAAAGCACTGGCTGTTAATGCTGTCTGGTGATGTCACCTTTTGAATGTGGTAATTTATGCAATTTTTGGCAAAACACGTGTGTTCTGTTTTAGCATGTTCAGGTCATGACCTCACAGATATCAAACATTCCAAAAGAACAAAGCTGTTCGATCAACTGAGAAATTTGCAGGAAATTTTTTTCGGAGCCCACCGATCGCTATGCGATTTGCAGGAAAACCAAGAATTTTACCGAGGACTTAAATTTTCGAAGTGAGCATTCATCTCCGTTGATCGGCAGAGAATGTAGATTCGAGCGATGTGTATACCAGTCGGTACTTTCCTACTTCTACCTCCTTGAGGTAGAATTCTGCACGGATATTCAACGATTTCAGGAAGGAGACTTGGTCCTTCATTAAAGCAACCAATGGTGAAATAATAACAACTATGCTTTCGTTTGGAGGTGTTGAAACAAATAATTCTCCCTGGATCTTACTTGGATTTTCTTATTTCTCTTTAACTGAATGCTTGTCATCCTGTAAGGAGGAATTACTTCTTGATCACTCCCGAGGGTAAAAGGGTAAATCATTCCCAGACATAGGTGCCCCACCAAAGGTTGAACTGAGACATCCTGTTTTAGAGGCTGGACTGTTAGGTCATCCTTAGTGGTACATGACTGTACAATTGTTTAGTGGCAGAGAGAGATTTTAAAATGTACAGTTAGAGATTTGTTTCTCAGTCATGACATAGAGTTTGTTATGCCTACCACAACAGGCCATCACTCTACCACCCATTTCAAAATGGCCATTGCAGTCAGGCTTCACATTTTCAACGTGGCTTTGCCTTGATACCTCTCACCTGGCTAATGCAGAAAAGTGCAAGCCTTACTTGTACTGGTAAGTCAAGTTGTGGGCTTTTATTGATATTATTTAGGTTTGGGAAAATGAAAGAACTGGTTTCAAAAATGAAGTGTATTTTTGGGTGTTAAAAAACTGTCAATGAAATCAAAAGTTAGTAATAGCTAATGATAATTGTTTCTGGTTCAATTTATTTCATTGCAGTTTTCGGACTGGCAAGGGACTTGGTTATTCTGCACATTTCTCAGGACCTATGCTGGTCTTAGAATGTGCTGTGAAAACTGGAAAAAAAGAAAATAAAGTGCTTCATCACCTGGTTAAGTTTGAATTCCATCCTCAAAAGGTAAAAGGAGCATGCAACAACATATTTTTACCTTTCCTTAAGTTATGATGGCAGGCGCAGTTGTTAAGATTATCTGACCCAGATGGACATGCACTCTTATTTCTAATGATGTCTAAAGGCTTGTGTGTTGTACTTTTTCCTGTTTTGTGCACTATATTTCCTTGGGAAATATATTCTTGTGACAACAGCAACAGTAACAAGTTAATCATACCACAAACAAATGTGCAGGAAGATAATAATCCTAGTTAAGCTTGTTTTAGTATGATTAAGAAATTGATAACTGCTTTCTTTCTAGTGGTACATGGTTACAGTTGTACATGCATACAACAGGTTTCATTCGAGCGAGATTCGTTGTTTTGTGAATGGTAAAGTAGTTTCCACTGGGGAGACAACACTGGTGCATGCTAACGAGGTAATGAAACAAAAATAAAGACTTTTTCAACTTGGTCATTTTTGTGTTTGAAGAGGGAATAGCTTGACAGAATGCTGTTTAGAATTAAGCAATTAATGACTTTCAGAGTGGGTGATACACAGATGTTACTAAACCAAGATAGCAAGTTTCAGATTGTAATACTAGGTATGCTGAATGGATATGCCTTGGTTTGTTCTGGTTTGGTTAGCAACAGCAGATACTGGTAGCCCTTTGAAATTAGGAAAATGTTTTTTTTTCGTCTAGTGGGGAAGGGGTCTATTGTAGTTCAGGAAATATTTTTGGTCTTTTTCCCAGTCTCAGAGACTGTTTTGTATCTTAATTTTTGTTCTTGTTTTATCATCTTTGCCACTTTCAACACACCTGGATTACGCTCAAATAGTTTCAGTCATTTTATGTTTCTTTTTTTTGTGTGTACATGTTTTCATATAGACCAGCAACTTGTTGCAGAGTAGTTTGATAATCAAATTTTGTCACACCTTCTTCGTTAGCCATTTGACAAGTGCTACATTGGTTCTTCACCCAAAGCAGATGTTCAAAGTGTGTTCTGTGGTCAAATGGCAGCGGTGTATGTCTTCTCTGAGGCTCTTAGTGCCCTGACTGTTGGTGCCATACACAGATTAGGGCCAGGGTACAAGGTTAGTTTATTAGTTTAGTTTATTAGATTTGCTGACAGGCAGGGACACTGCAACAGCTTGTGCCAATTACTGCGAGCCCAGTAAACCCACCCACATCTCACCTTAGGGGGAGGACATCCATCGCACAGTAATCTCGTGTGTGGGAAATTAACATCTTTTACCCCCAACCCTGCAGGAGACGGGACCTCCATTTATTTGTTCCTATCCAAGAAGACTAGAATATCTAACCATTTCTTGATGTTATAGAATGGTAGCAAATTCTTCTCAATTATTTTTAATTAAGACCTAGAGTGTTGGTCCGGCCAGGGCTCGAACCCTCGACCTCCTGCACAACAGTCCAGTGCACTATCCATTGGGCTAACTGGGCGGCGGTTAGTTGTGAGCGGCAGTAATGCTGTTGGTCTGTTCTAGAAAATATCCCCTCCCCACAATTGACAGTTATTTTGGTTTGTCCTCCTCATTTTAATCGTTTGTAAATTTAACTTCTGGTAACTGGTTTACATTTGTTCCTTTTGAGATTTTGGTCTTTTTCAATTCGTAAATCTAGCTCTGTAACTATTTTTAAAAAGAACATCAAGACTTTTCTCTTTTCAAATTTGTAACTAGTAATTCTCTTATGTTTGATTGAATTTTATCTATGTGCATTAGGTTATTTTATTATTTTATAGTATTGTAAAGTGCCACGAGAAGCTTTTGATGTGCGCGCTATATAAATATTATTATTATTATTATTGTTATTATTAGAGACTTCCCTACCTTAAAAATAATTTCTTATTACCTTCCTATTTTCTTGATTTTTATTTCAGCATTTTAAGTGCTGCTGAGTTGGCTGTACACAGAATTTTGAAAATAATTACTGAAAGTGCTGAAAGATATTGTTAAAGAATGACTATCTAACCCTTCATGGTGGTTAAATGATCACTTGGTAAAATGAGAGTATTCTAATCTTTAGAAGTCTAGTTTTCTGTACATTGTATCAAGGTGGTAGTTATGGTTGGTGTTTGTTTAAAAACAAAAGGATGGTCAGGGGTTGTGTAGTACTACCATGTACATTTGCGCCTAGTCTGAATGACTTGTAATCTGTTTCCTGAAATTTCAACAGTGAACAACACAGAATGCTAATTAGTTTGTGTCACTATGTATATTTTCATCCCCTTTAGGGGCAGTTTAAATTTCCTGCTGAGATTGATACACCATTATCAGTGCAGGATAGAAAGGTATGAAGATAGTTGTCTTGTATTATACAATCCTTAGGTGGATCCAGGATTTAGCCAAGGGGGGTTCAGAGAATTGTCTGAGGGCATGGTCCCTCAGGAGATTTTGAAAATTAGGTCTTTGGAAACATGGAGGGGTTCAACCAAACCACCCAAACCACCCCTGGATCCCCCCTTCAGCAATCTATGTAGTTATTGTATTTCACTTGTACACTGTAGGCCACTGTTGATTTCTCCTGAGCCTCACTTACCAGTATTACTGATTATTGTTTTATTTAGTTTTTATTTAGCATTAAGTTTGTTTGCTCAATGCTGATTTTAGACCCAAGTGTTTGACTTAAAACACCACCAGTTGGGTAGTATAGGATAAACTTTGGTAGTGCCAATCACACAGCTAATGTTTGCAAATTAAGGGTTCATCTTTGACTTATTTGCTTTGAACAATCAAGATGGTGTTTCCCAATTTCCCTTGATTTCTTTCTTCCAGGTTTTGTATGAAGGCCACTTGTCAGCTGTTATCATGTTTATGTACAGCCCCAAAGCATGTGATCAGCAGTTGTGCTTGGAAGCCTCGCCAACTGAAAATCCATCCTTCTTCTGTCATTCTCCACATGCCCTGATGCTAGAGGTGAGATTTGACCCTTGCAGGCCAGGCTGAGATCTCTATGTTGGAGTCAAACCAATTCATTACTTAATAAATCAAAAGATAACTGAATGAGTTAATACATATATCTTATTAACCAAGCGCGAGGGCCGTACTGGGAGAATATCGGCCTGAGGTCTTGACAGTATGGACCGAGGGTCGATATTCTTCCAGTACGGTTCCAAGCAAGCTTGGTTAATAAGAGATTTATTATACGACTGAAATTCAAAGGGACACAAATGCGTTATCATTCGGGACCATTTGGGACAGTGCCCGGTCCAATACTGAGTGAATATTGACCGGCAATAGAGGATTTTGATTGATTGATTTTAGTTATTGGCCCTCTGACTGCCCAAGTCGTGTAATAAATGAATAAATCAGATTTAGTAGTGGACATCCACTAGATGGCTCTTTGTTTACTTCACTGTGTCAAGGAAAAATTGGAATTTGGAGTGTTGCTTTTTGTTATTATCCTCATGTGTAGCCTCTTGGGAAGAGTATTATGACAATTAACCTGCTTGCTACCCGCGTAAGTGATCTTTAGTTGACACGGCAGGCTAATAACATTTTGCATCAGGTGGTACAAAATGATGACTGAGGGTGCATTGTATTTGTCTCTGTTTTGACAATAAATGTCACCATTTTAGTTTTATCAGAGATACCATTCACCCCATATCCTGCATCTTTTCAGGGAGTGCAATCTGTTGTCACACATTCTCTACAGAGTATTCTTCACTCATTGGGAGGAATTCAAGTGAGTCATTTTCACACTCTTTTGCTCCTGTTACGTGAAAGAAATTAACCCCATCTCTTATAGCCCTTTTAGCAGCCTCCTGCAAAGCTAGGGGACAGCTTAAAGTTCACAACATGTCTCCTGCATATCAGAGATTACTTGTAACTCGAAAATCATTATAAGTTGAATCATTAGCAAAAGAGCAGTTCCCCAAAGAAGACGATTTATCAGTCGTCTCCATATATACAGCCCACGACCTGCTCTTTGCTGCATGTTTGCCGTTTCCTTTGATTATTGGTCATTTGTCGGCTGATTATCGCTCTCCTGTCGGTAGCTTGTCGGTAATCGTCCATCTCCTTTCGGTGGCTTGTCGATAATCGTCCATCTCCTGTCGGTAGCCTGTCGGTAGCCTGTCGGGTAGCTTGTCGCAAGCCTGTCCGTAATCCGTTGTTTTGAACTTTGTCCAAGGGATTAGAGTTTGTAAGGGTAAAAATTTAAGACTGAGATGAAAATGACTTGAACGAGGAAAGAGTTACTGCGAGTTAGCGGAATTTGAAATCAAGCCATCGAAGTTTCTAGTCATTCAGTGTAAAACACAGTAAATGAATAAAATCGTATGAGGGTTATCCAGGGTAAACGAGTTGCTAGTTTGACTCACCAAACTGCTAGACTAAAGTTACCGATGGTTTGAGGTTTTTGGGGACTCGTCTTTAAATAACTTTTACTTGCGATCATTCCAGTGAGCTACAGACTTGTTTCGTGATATTTTTTGAAAGTTCAATAGCTGATAGGTTTGATTACTTATTATCAGATGCTGCTGCCATTGTTCTCTCAGCTGGATTTCCCTCACGAGGGAGGTGGAGAAGCTATGGAAACTCCTGAATTAGCAATCTGGTAAGAAATGATAGTTTGAGACGTAAGTTAACATGAGGTTATTGGCATATTGAAGAGGGTGTTGGACGTAGAAAATTAACCGCAGGGTCGGATTCAAGTTATGCACATTGTATATTGTTGAAGCTTATAAATGTTATTGGAGCCATTTTCAAAGGAATGTCCCCAGTAATCTGGAATTGCACTGGCTTTGCTTTATTTCGCTCTGTGATTGGTCCAGAAAACTCGCGCAACTATCTCAACCAATCAGATGCAAAACTAAAACCAAGCCCGTTTGAGTTTATACGGTGAAGTACTATCGTTCGTGTCTCTGAATGGACGAACGACGTATTTTTACAGTCGTTCGCCTCGTACTTCACAGTGTAAATGTTAGTATTTATGAAATAGACAAAAATATCATGGAAAGTTCTTGGGTAATTTTTAAACATTGCGATGTATCAAAAAACTCACTCGTTCTTTGCGCTCACCCGTTCGTTTTTGCGATGCATTGCAACTCCTGAATAAAAGTCGTTCGTGTGCGCTTTTCACGGAATAATCTCTATTTTCCTTTCTTTTGACCAAATCGTCATTAGTATGGGCCACTTGGTACCTGTGTAGACTTTAAATTGTGCACTCTTCTCAGAACTCGAAATTAACGCTCGCAAACTCGCGAAATGCTAGTGACTTTGAGAATCTGCGAGTAAGAAAAATATCCACTAACAAACGTTTGTGAGTAGATAGGTGGTAGCTGTCAGGACAACGAGATATGAGACCAAATATTTAATACCTTTTCTATAAAACTTTTCAGCTCATTGAAAGACTGTGCGAAATATGAGTTATAATCTATATATTAGATATTGTCATTGACATTTCTAATTTAAAGAATTTGCTGGTGCTCTCACCAGTTTGCCAGTGGAAAAAAATCTGACTCGCAAAACTCTGTAGGTGGACCAAAAAGTTAACTTCAAGCCACACTCTTCTATGTAATAACTGCGATGAGAACAAAGAGGGGAAAAAGGCTAATTCATATTTTGTTTGGTTGTTTGTTGGTACAGTACTGTACTTCTGTCACTTCTATCTGATCTTCTGAGGAGGTCTTGCACAAGCCAACAGCAGATGATTCAGTGTCAGGGATTTCTTGTCATCAGCCATGTTTTAGAAATGGTAAAAAGACAATTTTGCTTATCTGTTTCCTTTATTTTTATCTATTTTATATATTTTGTCATCTGGGGTTTAGTTAACCTTAGTTACCTCCGTTTCAAGCTGAAGGAAAAATTAATTCGTAAGATGCATTCAAGGCAAAGGCCGTGCTTAGCATGAATATTGATAACCTGACTACTCCTTGTTTCTGATTTTTATCAGGAACCATCCACTCTCTCTTATGGATTACTGAAACTGGAGAATAAAACTTTTGCTCTTCATAGATCATTATCTCCTTTGCAGCCGATATTTGGGAGGTCATACAATTTTGATAGCGTATAGGCTGTTAGTTTCGAAAGAAACTGTTTGGGGCTGCGTCGGTGGGAGTAACGGAATAATTTGGATATATCAACAAAGTTGAAATGGTAAATTGGCCACCGTAACGCTTTTGTAATCGTTACGGTGGCCAGTTTACCATTTCAACTTTGTTGATATATCCAAATTATTTTGATAGCGTAGTATGACTTACCAGAGAACGGCTGTGAAGGATACTGTATAGTTAAGTTCCTTGCTTTTAAACAAATTATGTTATGTAAGTGTTGCTTTTTTTTTTTTTTTTTTTTTTTTTTTTTTTTCTGTTTTTCCTTTAAGGCTGTCAACACCCACCTGACTGAGGATTCACTGGATATTCTGCTCTCCCTTGCGAGGTTTGCACTGTACAGAGATCGTCAATCGTCTGTTGCACAGTTGTATACTTGGTTGCCAAGCCTTTGAACAGGAGTGAGGCTAAGGGTGACCAGACGTTGCAGGCTTTCAGATGTAAATTACTTTGTTATCATGCTAACTAGATACAGGTCTCTATCGCGACAAGGTCACCTTCAGCGTCACTCCAAATCAAGGGCTTGGCAACTAAGTACACAACTGTAAAATGGCTTGTCTAGTGGTTCTCTACTGTTAATGATTGGGCAAGAAAACATGCTATCTTTGCTTGCAGGCATCTCCTAAGTTCGTCAGGTTCAGGGGATCTGCTGGGAAGTCTCCTGGATCACATTCTTTTTAACCCAAATTTGTGGGTGAAAGCGTCCTCGAAGGTAAACATTCTTTGTACTCTGATATCAGCCTAAGGTGGAATGGGCCATTTCCAAATTACCTTTGGCCTCTTTTTCAAAACGAGGCCTGGTCCTCAACCATTGGATAGATAGATAGATAGATAGATAGATAGATAGATAGATAGATAGATAGTTTATTTGTAAAAACCTTGCAGCCACTGAGCTGAATTGTGTATTTACAATTGTGTATTTACAATAAAGTATAAAATATAACTTATAATAGCAATATGATTGTATTAAAGTCCTAAATAAATAATAATATCCTATAAATATGATGAAAGTTTGAACTGTTAAAATATTTACAACGGCATCGATCTCATTTACAAAACTCACCGAGCACTAAAATTCGTTAATACATGATCTTACTAAAAAACTGTTTTTGAAACGCTCGGTCCTACATTTGGGAATCGCAAAACGCCTTTTGCACCGGAGATTATAACACGACGGCCCTGACGATTGAAGCATTTTATGTAAGCGATGGGCCGGGTCATTAGCAATCGAGAGGAAGGTCTTTTTACATAAGCTAGCGATGTAGTCATTGATAGACATAATATTTGAAAGCTCTAAGGCCTCTCTAAAGGCCAGGCCCGGGCAAATGATTGACAATGCCCGTTTCTCTACATTCTCTAGATCTTTCTTTGAATACAGTGGTAGGGTGTAGAAAAACGGAGGCGATGCGCAGGTCGACTGACCTTATACAAGATGTATAACAAAGAATTGATTCCTGCCTTGCGACTTTGGCCCTTTTCAATTGTATTAGGAAGTACATACGTTTAGAAGCTTTCTTTATAGTTTGATCAATGTGCTTATTCCATGTAAGGTTGTTGGAGATCGTAACACCTAGTAATTTGGCGCTTTCGACACATTCTAGCTCTTGGTTATTTACTACTATAGGCCCGAGTTGTGGTTTGTTCTCTGCAAATGAAATCCTAAGCTCTTGTGAAAATTAGTTTAATTTGCATGTGAATGAAAACTTGTTACCATATGAAAGATGAGCGCCAGGACTCGTTTTGAAAAAGAGGGTAAAGGTAATTCGGAAATGGGCCATTACTGTTAAGACGCGTAGGCTTTTTCGTCCATGAATAATTTCAACAAAACACACAGTACGTGTACCAACAGTCAAAACTTTTCGACAAAATCTCTGTGATTAACCAAGCTTTTCCTTCATTGTACTCTTCCTCTAGGTCCAACTTCAATTGTTCAGTGTGTTTGCCACGGATTTGGCCACAGGAACTGGCTGTGCCGCTCACCTGCGCCACGATGTTGGGGTCAGCCGACTCATGTACATGCTGAAGACGTTTTACTGGCTCCACGATGCCCCTGAATTGGAACATGGTAAGTGCGCTGTATATGCTACACCAACTGTATTACTTTCTCACTGACCAACCAGTCACGGTGCAAATCTGAAGAGGATTTATACACATATATATATATAAGGTAAAAACGCTTGTCGACGAAACTTTTCGATGGAAACGTTTCCCCTCACCTTACATGTACAGTCGACTCCCGATAACTCGAACCTTCAAGGGAAATTGAAAAAGGTTCGAGTTATCGGGATTTGGGAAAAAATGACCGGAAATAGGGGAAATAAAGGTGTTCAATGTTTTCCTTTATCTGCAGTGTACATTTTAATCAAATTTGATTACAGTATAGAGAAGCCGAGTGAAAAAAAAAAAAAGACAATACATCTCTAAATTACTGTATAAATCGGAACGTAACGTAATGTGAAAAATATAACAAAGGAACGCAGCGGGGAGAGGTCCGGTAACTGCGAACCATGCAGGTTTTTTTTTTTAAGAGAACAATGTCGGGCTACTGGTACAAACAACCTCATGCGATTTAAAAAGGACTTAGTAAGCAACACTTTGTGAAAACCAGCGGAACTTGAACTGAACTGAAACGTTTTGTGTAATGTAAAAGAAAGGAAACAGTTCACACGGCTGCTTCAAAATAAATTTAAGGTTTTGGACAACAGTGTTTTGACTTGTCACGTATTGACAGACATGGTTCGAGTTATCGAGGGTAAAATTATGTAGAAAATGACCTGAAGGGAAACGAAAATTGGTTCGAGTTAGCGGGAGTTTCGAGTTAGCGAGGGTTCGAGTTATCGAGGGTAAAATTACAGTGAATGTATGACGAAAATCCATGGGAAATCGATTTTGGTGCGAGTTAGCGCGAGGTTCGAGTTAGCGAGGGTTCGAGTTATCGGGAGTTGACTGTAGTTCTGTTCAAATACTGGCGTGTTAGATTTTGGAGCAAGGGAAATTTTCACTAAACTTAAAGCAAGCCTCTTGAAGTGGGAATTAGTTTACTTTGCCACAGCTTAATAAAGGCTGATAGTTTCTAAAGAAACTGTTTGGGGCTGCGTCGGTGGGGGTAACGAAATAATTTGGATATATCAACAAAGTTGAAATGGTAAATTGGCCACCGTAACGATTACAAAAGCTGACGTTTCGAGCGTTAGCCCTTCGTCGGAGCGAATAGAGGAATTGTGGGTTGTGCGTGCTTTTAAAGGCAGAAAATGGAGCTACGTTATTGGTGGGAACATAGCAACGAGAAAAACACGAATAAATTAGCACGCACAACCCGCAATTCCTCTATTCGCTCCGACGAAGAGCTAACTCTCGAAACGTCAGCTTTTGTAATCGTTACGGTGGCCAATTTACCATTTCAACTATGTTGATATATCCAAATTATTTTGCCACAGCTTAGTTTCCTGTCAGTGGTTGACAGGTGATAAGTCGACTTTGCGGTAACTCGGGTGTCTGCTGCTGATTTTAAAAAGCATTTTCCGCCATCGCAAGTTTGACTTTTTTGGTTTTATCTTATTTTAGAGAGGCGAAGGCCATCAAAAGAAGAAATCTATTCCCTTAGGGCGTTTTTGCTTCTTTTGGTAAAACAACTAGTTCTAAAGGTAAGTTGTTAGTCCATGTAATATGAAGTAACGTTATGCAGACGTGGGAAGATTGAGGTGGATGACAATTTTCATCTTGTTGTTTGAAGCTCGTTTATATCGCATTCTTTCATGTTTATTCAATTTTTGTGTTTCTAGGACAAGGGAATCACTGAGGAAGAGTTTAAGAGTATACTTTCCTACCTAATGATAACTAATGAGGTATGTTTGTTTGTTTTGTTTTGTTTTTTTCGGTCAGCAAAGTCTTGTTTTCGTGACCTTAAAATTAAAAAGGAAAAGAGAGAGGAAGTGATGTCTCCTTTCAAAGCTTTCCTAGGGCTACTTCTTTATGTTTGTGCTTTTTTGTGCGCGTACAACAGGAAGAGAACCTACTGGATGTGCTTCAACTGGTCTTATCCATCATGACTGAGCAACCAGACACTTGTATCCCTGTCTTTGACAAAGTTGATGGGTTGAGGTGAGCTTTTGAGCGTCCTTATCATAGTTTCTTACTGCAAGAGCCATTATCAGGGATTTAGACCTTATTAAGTTATGTCTTATCATAGCGTGCTACATAAGGAATTAAAGGAGGGAACTTTCTAAAGAAACTGTGGGGGGGGGGGTAGGTATTACAAGATAATTCGGTTGGAACGACTAAATCGATGTTATTTGGCCTCCGTAAAGAGTTAATAAACTTGACATTTCAAGCGTCTTCCGTCCGCCCCTCGTCAATGTGAGAGTATTGTAGGCTTTGGGTTATTTTCGAGCATAACTTGCGCGCGTTGTACGCGTGGATTCGCGGCATTGTTAGACTTATGATTAACTGAAATGCTTCTGTTTAGTGATGTGAATTTTCAACTTAGTTCCTCCTTTGCAGAGTTCTGTTTCGCTTTCTGGACATGAAAGCGGAGGCAGTGAGGGTGTATTCTTTAAAGGTCGTTGGATGTTTTCTTCAGTTTTGCCCTGCCAAGTGAGTGTTTTATTTCTAAATATGACCACCATTCAGGTTTTCTTTCGAACATTATTAGAACTTCGGGAAATATTCGGGAATATTAGGGAATCTCGGGAATACACGGCACAGTGGAACCTCGATTTAACAAACCTCTATATAACGAAGTCCTTGGTATAACGAACGATACTTCAGTTTCAACCCGGCCAAAGTTACGATAAAATGTATCCCCCAGAACCTCGATATAACGAACCCTCGATATAACGAACCCTCGATATAACGAACCCTCGATATAACGAACCCTCGATATAACGAACCCTCGATATAACGAACCCTCGATATAACGAACCCTCGATATAACGAACCAATTTCCCCGGTCCCTTTGGCACTTCGTGAAATCGAGATTCCACTGTAAAAGCCTCCGTGGTTCGTGGGACTAGGCACGAATTTTCCGCCCCTTTCTGGGGGCCGGTCTTCGGACGTGGGCCCAGTACTCTAAGAGCGGTTGATTATGAAGCTGTTTGTCATGGACCTCCGTCAACTCTTTTAATTCGTTACTGTTTACTTACAGGAGGAAGCAAGACTTGTTAGAACACTACAGCTTGTTCTCGTTGATCGGTGAAAAACTCATGAAACACTCGCTGACGCTTACCACGTACAATGTCTTGTTTGAGGTATTTTAATCTGCCTAGTTGGCAGTTTTGTGTAAGCTTTATATCATTGAGCGGTGAAGCCACGAGGGGCTTGGGACAAAATAATTGTTTTCATCAAGCCACTCGTGTTCTGTGTAATTGTCTCTATACGGCGAAACTTAGTACATCGCAAAGTACTAAAGCAGCTACTATTTGAAAGGGAACATTCACAACTGCCCTACATAAATCAAAGAACACAAGTTTAACGATGTCATTTTTGTATTTAGATTTTGGTCGGTCGAGTCTCCAAACAGGTGGTCAGCGGACATCACCCACAACCTGACAGCACATTTCTTTTACATAATACAAGTAAGGTGGTACAAATTGTATTTGAGAAGACTATTTTACTTTACTATATTTTCTTGTGAAAAACTCAGTCAGACGTCCAATCGTAACAGTTCATCTGCTTCATTTTTGCCTCAGCAATGGCGTATGTTATTGCCAAGATGCTTCGGAAAAGCGAAGGTAAACAATGCAATGCGGGGGTGAAGCTGACGAGGCAGGGAAGCTTCAAAGAAGATCGAACGCCAGATGAGGAGAAAGTAGATCTCAAGAGGAAATTCCTTTCTGATCTTGTTCTACTTCTTAATCATAGCAAAATTAACAGAAGGTGAGGGCTGATTACATGTAATACCCGCAGTTATAAGGGAACTTAAAATTCCAAATTTGTTTTAACAGTGTTGTGGGGCGAAAAAAAAAATATAGCTGGCGAATTATTAGACTTTGGTGAAATTTTTTTTTAGTGGTTGCAAGAATTAGAATTAGTTCTGTCAGTCTAAAATTGAAAACGTGAATGTATTAAATGAAATCTCAGCCTATCTTTTTTTGGTCGAAATTTCATTAAGAATTGAACACTTTTTTTTTTTCCAATGGCAATGTTGCGTCCTGACTTTGGCTCATTTCTTTAAGAGCTAATATTTTGTTTTGAGGTTACACATCCTATAAGCGCTCGACTTTATTCGGAACTGTCTGGCCAGAGCGGTTAATTTTATAAACGAGTGAGTATTTTTTCCCCTAGAGAAACAATTTCCAATAAAAATATGGTCTCCTTTGCAACGCGTGCTTTGCATGACGGGTCTGATCATCTGCTGTGAATGGTACCAATCAATAACTATAATGCTTGTATAGGACTTTGTAGCCGGACAGTTTTAATAAAATTGCAAAGTCTCATAAAGATTGGAGTGGCGTCCTTATTAGTGAGAAATCAGCGTAATTAGTTACTTGCCTTTTTTCCAACAGTCTTGTTCTCCAGCTGTCGTGTTGGCAAGATTGGCTTTTCTCCTTGGCACACGTTGAACCCTCAAACCCAGGTAACGCCATCAGGTTTATGAAGGGTAAAAGGGGATAAAATATTAACGACAGAACAGATTTCAATTGAATGTCGAAAAAAATAAAAAAAAAACAAAAAAAACAAGTAATTCAAGCGACCAATCAGATGAGAGGTTTACATCATCAATAGCCAATGAGAACTCAAAGTGAAAACAGGCACGCCGCTTGAAGCGCGGGAAAACGCGAATGACCAGTAACTCCAGTGACCAATGAGATTAAAGCTTTACTTGTCATTAGCCAATGAGAACTCAAAGTGAAAACAAGTACACTGCTTGAAGCGCGGGAAAACGCGAATGACCAGTAACTCCAGTGACCAATCAGATTAAAGGTTTACTTATCATTAGCCAATGAGAACTCAAAGTGAAAAAGGAGCACACTACTTAAAGCGCAGTAAACGCGAATGACAGAGTCACGATTGTTTTAAGTTTTGCAAATGGCTGCCTGAGAGGATGGCAATGATTTTATGGACCAATCACAAAGCAAAAATAAGTCAAACCAGAGCAATCGCGGAATACTTTCGACACTCAACTGAAAGTTGCTCTATTTTCCTTGTAAAATTGTAAGTACTGAGTATTGTAGCTGTTCTAATTTTTCTTAAGTCTGTCAGAGAACGTGTACACCCGATCAAATACTTCCAAAACAAAGATTTCATCTATATAAGTGGAGTCTGTTTTCTTAACCATCATTTGGTTTATTCTGATTTTTTTTCTTTCAGAGGAAAGTCGCACTACGGACACTGTGTTTTGCCTATTCCGTATGCTTCTTCACCACGCTTTCCAGGAAGAAAGAGAGGGCTGGAGGATCTGGGTGGATACGTTGGCTATACTGCACGGCAAGGTATTGTGTAAATTTGTGATAGCCGTATGAATTCTGCGTACCTTGTAAGATATTTTTGTGGCGCATCTTTTTGTCGTTCTTAAACGATAGTTTCTAAGGCTGTGCACGTCATGAAGGAAATAACTGGCTACGTGGATTGCCGATCGAGTTGTCTGTCTATGTGCCCGGGTCGGCCGGGTAAACTGCAAGAGAAACCTGTTAAAATGCGAAGCGTTACGGTGAAGGGGGAAATTAAACCGGGAAAGACCTGCATCCTATTCCAATTCGAGTGACTACACTCTCATGCAACAGGAACTTGAACAGTGTTCGTCTTTTCAACGTTACCAACAAACCCTTACTCTGTATTACGGTAGATTCGTAGAAAAAATTTCCAAAGTAGTCTTTACTTGTAGGTGAGTGCATATGAAAAAGAAAAACAAAAGTGTGGTCCGAAACAAGTAGATGAAGCTACTCCTAACGCGGATAACAGTCCAGAACACGACAAACAAGGTGCTAAAGTTCTTCCTAATGCGGACAAGAAATCTCCAGTTCCTAAGTCGGCAGAAACTGACGTTGATAGAAAGAAATTTTTCCAATCACTTTTACAAGGTAAAAATGGACCTAAAGTAGAAGCAACTCTACCCATAACCATTCCAGAAGAGGGTGAAAGCGAACCTAATTCACCCGACCGCGAGGAAGCGAAAGTTTGCTCTAACGATTCCACGAGTGATGTAGGATCTGCTGTGGTTAGGGACAATAACAATCATAGCACATGTAATGACAACGGCGATATGGAAGTAGGACATTCCGAGGAAAGGGACTCTAATGTGGAGGGCTCCCTTAGCACTACTGGTGTGAGCTCCAAAGTTAGAGGGTGTGAGGTAGCTGAAAAGTCCCAGGACGCGCGGACACATTTACCCGATAAAGGGCTTAATTTAGATGGAAATGGGAACGAGGAGGAGAGTCGGCGAGACATATCTGATGTCTCAGAAAGTATCACCGAAGATGCAAAGGATGAAGGTGAAAATGAAAATTCGACAAATAGATCTTCGACTGAAACAATTTTAACTGAGACAGACCAATCAGAAAATGGTGACGGGAAGGCAGAGGTACCACCTCTTAAAAACGAAAACATGGCAAGCACTGAATCGGTGTCTGTTAGTGATAGAAATAATGAGAACGAAACTGAAAATCGGACGACAAACGATTCCGAGAAAGAGCCCGAAAATTCTGTTCTTTCTAACGGAGGTCAAGATTTATTAAACGTGAAAGATGAGTCAAGAGATGTGGATAGTAGTTTAACAATTTCCGTAAAGAGTTCTTACATAGGGGCACCGATTGAAGCGAGTGAAATTACACAATCGAACTGCGAAGCTACAGAAGTAGCGGTTCGAGAGGAGACCATCGATCAGTCTAAAAGTGTTGTCATTAGCGAAGGTGTAAGCTCTGTACAAGCTGAAAGAAGTAATCATGAAGAACGTTCTGATGATGATTCAACCACGAGTAGCCAACTGAACTCCCCAGTCAACGGGTCGCAGACTGGGGCTGAATCGAGCCCAAGCTCTGCTACTTCTCCTGGGGCCGTGGGGACTGGTAATCCGGGCTCACCTGATGAGAAGTCATCGTACAGAGCACATGTGAATATCCCAGAATATCTGTGGTCTCCTATTCACCAGAGGTTGCTTGCGGACCTACTCTTTGCTATTGAGTCCGATGTGCAAGTCTGGAGAAGGTGAGATGTTGAACAAAGAATGGTGTTGAGAAATGCTTAGCTTAAATCTATTGATTACAGCTACAAACAGATGGGTTTTATTAAGGTAAAAACTCGGAAAGTTGTCCGCGCATTTTCCAGAATAATCTCGTCCTCTAGTCTTTAGGACTGCGTCGAGCTTTAGGTGACGAGAACGCGAACCTACAGCTTTATGTACATCGATTGCATGCAGAAGTAAAGATGGGAGGCTGGTCATGAAAAGGTAACTCTTACGACTAGATTCTGTAGCATGAGGTGATTTCGAGTACTGTTATTTCTCCAGGACAGGGGGTAAGTCCATTGCAGACATCCAGAGGGAGTAGCAATATTTAAAATGGCTTCATGCCTTAGAAACCTAGTCGAAAGAGTTACCTTGAAGATGACGAACCTATCATTTTTTCGTTGTTGTTCATTGTTTGTTTGGTCTGGTTTGAGTCGTAGTTGCGGATGTTGAAATTTCTTACATGTCCCGTGATCCTTACGACTGATTAGAGAGATTTAGCATCGCGTTTACGTGAAACGGCAAACGTCAGCTTGCCCTTTCACGTTTAGCATAAAATAGCGTGAACCTTGCTGCTTGAGCTTCGCGTAAGTTCACATCATGGTGGATTTGAAGGAGCTCTTGTACGACTTTAAAGGAACAGTTTTGGTGCCTTTTTTCCGGTAATTAACTCTTTGTGAGAAAAAGTGGAGAAAATCTTACGTACACAGCAAACGCGAATCAAGTTACTTTCACGTAGACACAGCAGAGCGCAACCGGCAAACGTGAGAAAATGGCGGGAAAACGTGGTCACGTGGTCACTCTTGCCGTTCATATTTCACGTAAACGCGGTGAAGAATCTCTCTAATATGTGTCCTTTCGTTCGACGACTGACCCAGAAATTCATTTGTTTTGCTCACTGCCCTTCTCTTTATTCCAGCCACAATCGTAAAACTGTGATGGACTTTGTTAATTCGAAAGATAATGGAACATATCTGTGGAACTTGGCTCACTTTGTATCAGTGTTGGCGGACAACGTCATTTTCTGTTGCGGGGATCTCCTACCCCTGCTTTCCTCCGTCACGTCACGTGACTATGGTCAAGACGTCATTGAGCCTTGCGGTGGGATGACCTTGGAAACGAGTTTCTCCTTCTTAAATCGGCTGATGTCTCTTGTGGATGTGATAGTTTTCACTAGTTCCCTCGCGTTCAGCGGCGTGGAGGCCAACAGAAACATGAGCACAGGTGGTTTTCTAAGGCAATGTCTGAGGCTAGGTGAGTCAGTCCGTGAAATGAATGTTCTAGGAGAAAGGATGAACTATTACCCTGTGGAAGCCAGAAAATCACGTGGATCGCCTCAGTTGTTTCAAAAGTTATATCGTAACGATAGGGACAATCGAAATGGAAATCAGGCCAAATGGAAATGATTAATGATCTCTTTTACTCTCAAGATCTTAGCCGTTACGCTCCATGCTGGCCGCCTTTCCTTCGGGCGGAAACTTGAGTAGTCGTGTGTTTTTCATCTCGGTAATTGAGTTAACTTCCCCATGTAAATTCTAACCGAGCTGAATTTCTGATTCTAGCACAGTTACTGTGCTACTATAAAGGAGCCCTTAATAGTTACCCATCTATTTTTTTTTTTTTTCATGTTACAATGACTTTTGTTTTTTTCCTGCGCAGTGTTTTGTTGCGCAGCACGGAATCGTCTTGTGTGCCGCCAGCGCAACAGACCCATCCTCCCGGTGATAACAAGCGCCAAATTAGGAAAGAAAGCGTTGAAGGAAGCGAGGCAAGCTATCAAGACACTTATAGCTTCTACAAAACCTCCAAGTGAACAGGTAATGAATTCAGGGGTAAATACTTGATATCTCACTCTTTACCTACAATACAAATCACTTCGTTACATAAATGTTGCGGAAAAAATCCGATCTTTGCAACGGAAATTGGACTAGAGGACAAAACGAACTTGGTAAAAACTCCGGTAATTGGCACATTTAAGTCTTGTCCGTATACTAAGCACTTTTATTCATTAAAAGCGTCAAACTACAGGGTGGCTCACGTTCTCACTGTGTTTCTTCTCAAGGATCTTGTTCAGAACATTCCTGGTCACATGACCACAGTCACTGACCCGGAGAAGTTGCTTCAGGAGATGGATGTGAACCGTTTGCGCGCTGTTGTGTACAGAGACTTTGAGGACAGCAAGCAGGCGCAATTCCTGGCCTTGACTGTTGTGTACTTTATAGCTGTTATGATGGTCGCTAAGTACAGAGATCTGTTGAAGTCTGAAGACTCCGATGGGCGAGCAAGGTTTCACACGGTGGCCAGTCCGGGTGCGTATTTTAAGTATTCGTGTGCGGGACGCTTGCGTGTTTAAGTATCCGTGTACGGGACACGTGCGTGCTTAAGTATTCGTGTGCGGGATACGTGATTGTTTATGTATGCGGGTACGGGATATGTGCGTGTCTAAGTATCCGTGTACGGGATACGTGCGTGTTTAAGTATCCGTGTACGGGGTACTTGCGTGCTTAAGTATCCGTGTACGGGATACGTGCATATTTTGTGCGCAGGGATGTGTGAAAATATGTATGGGCGCGGGTGCGTGCGAAAGCATTGGTGAGCGTTACTGTGTGTATCGTGAAGTGTAAGTGCGAATGTACGTGAAGCATTCGTTTTGTGCGTGTTTCGTTGTGGGTGTTTGTGTATGACGGAGCAAGTAAGCGAGCTTCTGCGTGTAAAATTGTTTACAGTAAACATTCCTAGCCCTTTACCTCGTCGAGGAGCTGGAAAATTTGTCTCGTTCTTTTGGCACAGGCAATTAAGAAAATCAACTTAAGATACTATTTCCATAAGAGAAAAAACGTCCGAGTTAAGGAATATTTTAAGGGAGAGAATGATGCTCAAGGATAGGTAAAGATTGAAACATAACAAATGATTAATGACTGTGTAGACGCCCAGATATTAGGGAGCTTAAGCAGGAGAGACTTCGAGGACGACGCCGCCGTCAGATTCCCGACGGCCTGGGTTTGACGTCGTCGCTCTCCCGCCAAATGTTAATTTGTTAAGCACGGATGCTGTTTTGCCAGGACGCGGCCATCCTCTGTTCCTGATATACTTTTGTTTCTGTTCCGGTTATGGCCAGTTTTAAAGAGTTTCGTCAGACCCTTCTTCTCTACTACGATGCTGATCTTATTAGTGATGAGGATTTTATAATCTTGTACGACTCGTTTTCCTCACGAAATCCAGATTTTGCTTATAATTCGTACGATCTGGCTCAAGTTCTTAGGATTCCACCGTCATTTCAACTTTCGCAGATAAATAATTTCCTAATAAGCTTACTTACGATTTGGGGGGAGGTTTGGTGCTCCGTGGCCACTTCTATCTTCCAAAAACTGTCTCAAAAATGCACAAACTGCTCTTAAACTAAACTAAAAATATAATTGAACATCGATTGAAATCGTGTGAACCACATAGAAAAGTTGAAAAAAGCTACAAAAGCCATGAAATCTCATAAATCACTCACATTTCACGACGCCGTCAAATACCTAAAACTCACGTCGTCGCCGGAAGGAGGACGTCGTTTGTCGGGGGTATGCCATGCGCAATGGACCTCGTCCCAGTCTCAACTGCTCATTGACAGCGGCGTCGTCTTCAAAAGTCCTCCTGCTTAAGGTCCCTATTTTTCTCCTGAGGAAGCCTCTGACTTCGCTCTATGAAAACGTAAATGTATTTTTGTAGGTCGTACTATGTCAGAAGGTGAAGTGCAAGGTCTGTCTGAAAATCGCACCCGAGCACAGAGTTGGGGAGCTCATCGGAGCGCTTCAGCAGATGTGGATGGAGATGACGTGTTTTCGTGGAACGACGCGGAACCCACTATACCCAGTTTCCTGAAAGGCTCGGTCGACTTCAACCGCTTGAGCCTTTCAGAGAAACTCGAGCTGGGGTTCAAGTCATCTGGGTCTCTCCTCAAGGA
>NC_142527.1:28534460-28554460 GCF_964205215.1 Stylophora pistillata | reverse complement strand
TCGATGCTTTGTGCCTTTTTCGAACGGGTAAATGACTTGTGTCCCTTTTCACCAAGTCTGAACAGGTGTCAGTGACGTAGTTTTATTAAAACCCGGTTTGTAGTGCGGGTAAAGTTAAGCCTAGAAATTACACACAATACTGTAAACAACAGTCAGTTCGCAGGAAAATTTATACGCAGTTACTCTGA
This sequence comes from Stylophora pistillata, assembly GCF_964205215.1. Classification (NCBI taxonomy): domain Eukaryota; kingdom Metazoa; phylum Cnidaria; class Anthozoa; order Scleractinia; family Pocilloporidae; genus Stylophora; species Stylophora pistillata. The sequence goes on along the minus strand of NC_142527.1, from coordinate 28,554,272 downwards.
CTTGTATTTATTGTGACATCAAAGGTGCTAAATAGATGCTCTGTTTTTGTTAATCCAAATGCTGCCCCGAAGCGCAGACTTGACAGAGCTTGCAATAATTTATAAATTTGAATGAAGGAAAATTACGCCAATTTGACGTCGGAAAAGGGCAATTGACTCCAACATTATGAACTGTTCCTTTGGCCTGGAGGCAGAAATATTTTAAAAATGAATTCAAAAGGCGACTCTGTTTATTGTGGAGGCTTAAGCCTTCTTCTTCTTGTCACCTATTTATCAGCTGTTATCGGCTTTTGAACACACTTTCGAGACGAGCTGCTAAAGGCATGTTGATATGTTTATTAGGATTTCATTACCAAATTGCACCTCGCAGCTTTTGGCGACAGCAATGAAGTTATAACAGCCAATTGTGATAAACAGTTCAAAGACTTTCTGAAAGCATAAATTAACGGCTTGCTCTTTTTAATAAATTCACCTGCTGGCTGGTTCGTCTTGCCCTGTGATATGGCTGTCATTTTCTTGTGCTTCTCTTTATAGTCGCCGTTGTTTATTCTTGTGTTATTGCTTTTCGCGCTCACCGCAGACAAATTGTTTTAAACGCAATAAATGCACGGTTATTAAAACCGTGCTAAACAATGAAAATCGTGTAAAAATGATTCTAAATGGCTGTTAACTTGCAATGAATGAAGTAGCTCTCGGAATGCAAGTTCCTTGTTGTGCATTGTCCATGTGCTAGCCAATCTCATTTTGTCACATGTCTCAAGTTGCGGTATAGATAGCTTAAGGTTTTAAACCAAAGAACAGTCGCCGAAAGTTTCAATATTGCAAGTAATAATACACGCAGGCGGTGGGCGGTCTATGTTTAGAAAGTTTAATAAGATAGGTAAACGACTCGGCATACAGCAAAGAGATGCAAAAGGCTTTGGTTTAGCCGATAAAATTGAAAACTCTGCGAACACTTTACCGGCAGAATTTTTCCAAGAACGTATTCTAAGCATGCGGAGAATTTGTTTTTATGTGCTTGTTTATGAAAGGGACAGAGTTCAGCGTTCACGAGGGACAGCTGTGGTCGCCATTTACGTTCCTTCGCGGCCAATAATTTACTTAGAATTGTTGACCCCTGGTATTTTATTGGTGGAGAGTCGGTCTTGCTTATTGTTCAAGAGATTAATAGCCGCTGACAGCTTCAATTGGTCCAACTGTGTCACGTTAATACTGCAGACTGGAAAGTAGTCGCCTCAAAACGCATCCGTCGTACAGAAAACGCCTCTGGAGTGCCGATCGCGTGTGGTAGCTTTCATTGCTTACTAATGATGGCTTTTGTATTTCCTGAACGCCGTGCGAGTTTACAAAAGTTTGTCAACACCCGCGTACACAGGCGGAAAACCGAGCTTTATAAAACCATAACAAACATTTGCTCAGTGGTCCAGGAGTTATTGAAGCATGTGGAAGGCCTCGAGCCACGCTTCATCTCTTCTCTGAAGTTTGTGGATGGAAGATATCAAGGAGTTAGAGCATTATCTCCCCGCAGCTTCGAAGTGCATTTATACTTGAATCAAATGGGAGTTTTTAATTTTATCGATGAGGGCTGCCCGCCCGGCTGTGCTATGTTGAAACTCAGTGATGAGCGGAAGCGCTCCATGTCTCTTTGGACAGAGTTTATAACGGCTTCTGGCTACTTGTCCGCTAGAAAAGTGCGTTCGCGGTTCATATCTTTAGTCGCGGAGGCAATACGGCGCGGAGAACTTCAGAATCGAATTCGTGTCAACGTAGACAATCATTTCTCAGCGAAACTCACAGTACTAGAGCGTTACACCGTAGAGCTGATCCCGGCGTTTCGTTGTGGCTCTATCTGGCCGCAAAACGGATGTTGTTGGCCAAATCCTGATACTATTTGGCCTCCACAGCCAGTAATAGCCGGCATTAAACTACGAGGGTTTTCGTTGCTAGCGCGAGATCCGTATCCGAGTGTCAAAGGCGCAGGGTCTGAAGGCGATGCCTGGCTACTGTGCTTCTATGACGCCGAGGACATGCTCTTCGCAAACGGCGGGCGAAGGCTGTGTCTTAGTATGTTGAAAACTTTGTACGACAAGCACCTCGATTTATCCGGAAAGCCGTTGGAATATGTTCACCTAGTGATGTTATTGCTCTATGAATGCGAGAAACATCCCAGAGAAATGGAATGGACCGACGAATCGCTGATCGATCGCATCAACGGTATTCTTCTACAGCTCGTGTCTTGCTTGCAGTGTCGAAGTTGCCCTCATTTCTTCCTTAAGGGAGTGGACTTGTTTGGCTGTAAGCCAAAGCAGGCTTTAGACACTGCGGCAAAACAGGCTTGGAATATAGCGCGAGATATCGCCACGAACCCTGGAAGTTTTGACATCCTATAGAACAACAGGAGTAGCTTGAAATTAAGGTTCTTAGGCATGCAAACTATAGAACTTTATTAAAACGTCAGTTGTTTTCCGGAGGGACATGGGCTGTTTTAATTTCAATTTAGTGTCTTCTTAATTTTGCGAATGCCTTTTTGATTAAAAAAAATGAGCATTTCATGGTTGCCCAAAGGCTCTAAAACGCAGGTGTTGAGATTTGTGTCTGTCGAGATTCAGTATGTCCCTTTTTGTATAAATTGTATCTTCCTTCGTTGGGGAGTTTGGTTGTGTGGGACAACAAGTTTGAAACAAAGGGAAAATGTAGAATCTTAAATCATGGATAAAATTATACCACAATGTGAAGAATATTTGGTATTGAAGAATATATTTTCGAAATTGTGAATATATAACTTTTTATGCTCTCTAGCTTTAGGACAAGGTTAACCACCATTTTTTTTTCACAATGAAAACAAGGAACTTGAGTGCTTCACTTACATAATAAAGGACACCTTTATGTAGCATATGGCTTTACCACTGAATCTTGAAATAAGACTGGACAGAAAATGGTTAATTTTCTAGTTTTTCTTTCTATGTCAATTTTTTGAAAGTAGTGATAAGTTACAAGCGAATACCACTTGTCGTAAAATCTCCTTGAAGTTAGTTTTAGGTTGAACAATAATATATTGTTCCTTTCGCCTGCACTTAAATCTCAACAAAACCACTTTGTACTTATATTTAGTCTGTCTGACCTTAAGGAACAATGAAATAGGTTTATTTTGAGAAAGTTTAGTTGGAGTAGGCTAAATTTAGATTGAAAATATACTTGCAGTGAAGTGCTACTGTGTAGAAACTCCGTTATGCTGTTAAAAATATAACAAGACATTGTAGCCGACTGGCGTGTGAGACAGTAACCTGCAAAAATCGTATGTCATTTGCTAGCCTCGTGTTTAAAAACCAGGTGATAAACAGGCGTTGGGTAGTAATGTTACTGGTGAGGAAAATATCATAAAAATGCTCTAAAATTTGTCTTCGGAAAAGGAGTTTTTGTGCGACAAATACACGCGCAAATATGCAAAGATATGAAATAAAGTGTTGACGCTCTAAGATATTGAGATTCGATAGAATTAAAACTCCATTGTGTTTAGTCAAGGTCACTATTTAGTAATTTATCTTTAAAGGAGCAGTCTTATGAAACCTCCCTATAATTTGAAAACCCGAAAAGCTCAGTTATTTCATTATAATATGAATTTTTAGCGATTAATAAAGCCTTTTCAATAATAATTTTAGTTAAAAGTCAATTCTAGGGCGAGAAATTACGATTTGAAAACCGTCCCTCCATTAATTTTTGAAATCACGGCCAACTTATCTTCGGTCAGCGGTCACTCCCATTGTGACGTAATTACTCAAAACACTGTTGGCGTCATTTTATATTTATAGGGAAACCTCTTGAAATTTAGTGAAATAGTCTTAGTGATATAAAAGCAATATATACGATCAAAATACTGTTTTTGAAAATTAGCCACGAGCACGGCGCGTCAAATGAGTAATCTACGTCACGCTCAAAACTCGCCCCAGTCTTCTTGAGTCTGGCAATTGATTACGTAAACTAATAGCGGCTCAAAGAAAATCGCGAATTTGACAATCTTTCCGTGTGACAATTCGGAAAAAAAATTCAGAGACGATTAACTAGTGAACATTTCAAAGTTTTATGTAAAAATACTTGGATTTTTTGGGGTCCCAAATTACTGGGAAGTTTCATAAGAGTGCTCCTTTAACCTTTTCTTGGTGCCCTTTCTTGGTCATAAATATCTCAATAGTTTTTGACACTGCTCTTGGCCTAGTTGCTGAATAAGATAATTTTGGACTGTTTTTCTTGATGTAAAATATTTTACAACTAAATTATCCAAAGAAAAGACGATTAGACCTACGTTAATACGATGAAAATTTTGAATCGTTTTTTTTCCAACGAAAACATTGATTTAGTTTCAAAGCTGAAGTCACTGAGAAATTTTTGGTCAATTAAAAGGCAGGGCTAAAAAATGCAAATATACGCCAGTTGAAGAAATGTGGCAAATAAAGCATCGGAATTCACAGGAAAAAGACCTTGGCGCGTGTAAATATTGACTCTGCGAAGCTCAAACTGAGTGAAATTGTCTGCGAGGAACCTTCTAAGCGTTAGGTGGCAGCATCTCGATTTTTTTTTTGGTTGCTTTTTTTCTTTTATTTTTTTTTTCTAAGACGATTAAAATTATCTTCAGCAAGAGGGAATTCATAGAATATTAGTTTGGGATTGGAATGGTTCACCCTTAAACCTTGAGAGAGATTAGTATCTAAATTCTCCATACAGTCATACTATTGAACCGTTCATTAAGATCAAGAGAATAAAGGAAATGATCACCCACTTAAGAAGCTTTGATTGTTGAACGAATTCACCTTGTCAGCACGAAAGGAAATGTATAGGGAGGGTTTGGAGAAAATAGATACCGATGTGGCAACGTGTAGTAAATAAACTGGGGTTTTCAAAACATGGATCGGACTGGACGATCTTGAGGTCTTTCCAAATTCGTTAAAATGAACTTGAAATCATTCACAATTTTGTCAGTACATTGCTTTTTCGAGGGCTCTAAAACAATGAATGTAAGACTCAGACAAAAAAAACTCCATAAACGTATGTACAGCAGTAACCGTTAAAGATGCTCTTACTGCGACTTTGTTACAAATGATCTTACATTGCAAGGCCTCCAACTGATGTAATGAATGCTCTTTGTCTCCAGGTCCTCATGTATATGGACTGTCTTCATGGTAAATGGCCTTTGGATGTGATTAAAGCCGTATTTTCACGAAGATATCTTTTGCAGAACTGCGCGGTCGAAGTTTATACATCAACTGGAAGTAAGCTTTGTTATTGTGTTTGTGCACGGTCATAGTTTTAAAAAATTTGGAGCTCAAAAGCATTTGATTGAGGAAGTAGCTGTGGCCTTATGGTTGATACGCTGGTCATTGGATCGATCCTCGGATCCGACCTCGGATCCGATCGATCCTCGGATCGACCTTCGGATCCGAGGGTCAATCCCTGGCCGGGGTAGCGGGGGTCTGTTCTTCGGCTAAACACGCTTCAATCACAGTGCCTATCTCAACCAGAAATCTAAATCATTACCAACAGACTGTTAGAAAGTTAGACGTAATGCACTGGGGGTGGGCGATGAAGGGGTTTAGCTCTGATGGGGTAGCATCCCGTCCAAGAGGAAGCTGCTTTCATGTTGTAGAGACCGAGACAAACTCCGGTCAGCGGTGGGCCATTAGGATCGTGAGACTTCGCGTGTTGTGCCCCTCTGTTATCGGGGTCACTTAAAAACAAAATGAACCAATCACAATTTAGTAAACGAACAATGATTCCAGCTAAAGTCAACTGCCATTTTTGTAAACGAACAATGGTTCCCGCTAAAGTCAACTGCGCAGGTCAGTGCCTTAGGACCAAAGCATGCGAAGATTATAAAGAGTTTAGACGGAATTGATCGCTTGCGTCCTTTTCATCAAATTACAAGTTTTTTTATTGTGATTCCTGTATCAGAATGGAATTTTTCTCTATTTTCTGACACGATAACGTTGTCCCTGTAGACGCCAGTTCTATTTGAAATGTTTGGCTTTCTTTCTAACCTTTTTTCTTGTCCTTTTACCTTTTTGATAGCGTCCGCGGTGTTTAAATTCACCGACCAGCAGACTGTGAGAAAAGTGATTCGCGCTCTTCCACCTGTGGGAGTCGGAACATATTATGGAATACCTCAAACCAGGTACGCTAGTATTTTAGCCTTCAGCAAGAGCACTTCTGCTGGTTCTGCTTCTTTGTTTAAAGTTTACGTGATTTCTTTTTTTTTTTTTTTTTTCTGTTTGTAGGGCAGCATCATTATATTCTCCCCGCCAACTTTTCCAGAAATCCACCATGACACTGCGCTGGCAGAAAGGGGAAGTGTCGAATTTTCAGTATCTTATGTTTCTCAATACCATTGCAGGTAATCATATCGTAAATCAGTAATCTTATTCGTGTTTAAGTCTAAAAAATTTCCTCTCCTTTGCCGGGTGAGTTGCATGAATAAGCCCCTCTATTAGAACAGAGGTGCCAGTATATTGGTAATAGTTCTCGCCTTTCAATGCTGTGATTTGGGTTCTAATCTCATGTAAATAAGATTTGTTGTTGGTTCTCGCTTTCGTTCCAAGTGTTCTGATTTTCCGTCCACAAAATCCACCACACCACTCTCCAATGCGTTAGGGGAAATAGTCGATGAGAACCCCTCTTTTGGACTTGTCACTTCTGAAATCTCGTTAATTTTTGCTTTATTTTTGGTATTTGATTTTATGCGAACAAAAATTCAGTAATGTTACCGGAGCTGTTTATTTCGATCATTAAGCTTCCGGCTTGGATTATTTAAGAGCTGATACGTGTATTTTCACAACTTCTCTGGTTGAATGTCACGGTTTTGAGTTTCCGCGCATAACAAATAAATGTATAAATAAATAAATAAATAAATACGTAAATTGAAGCTCCCCCTTAGGGCCTTTCAGCCACAATGTGAACTAACTAAGTGCTTAAAAATCCCCACTGGCGGGAGGCAGACCAGTGGGCTATTCACAGAGCGAAGTCACGGAGTTGAATTCGGGGCAACCGAGAACAAATTCAGTGAGTGGCAGGGTGGAGGACTTGAACCCGGGCCACCAGATTACAAGTTCAGCACCCTAACCACTCGGCCACGCCGCCTCCTAACGTCATATGCAGCCTATTAAAACATTAAATGGGCCCTGTTTGAGCTGGGTCATCGACTGTTTTTTCTCGGCGGGGGCTTGTCTGTTCAAGGCTATTTCTATAGGGGTGAAGAATTATTTTTAGGACATAACTTATTTATTCAAGTATTCTTTCTTACCCTTGTAATGGCAGGTCGAAGCTTTTGTGATCTCAATCAGTACCCAGTGTTTCCGTGGGTTTTGACCAATTACGAGTCAGACACATTGGACCTGACTGATTCTAACAACTATAGGGACCTGTCCAAGGTAAGGTGCTCAACAAAGGATATTCGCCATTTCCTTCGCGTGCGGAGGTCATAGTGCACCGGTATCTGCAACTTTCTCCCCTTTCCACAATTAACGACGTTCCAAACTCTTGTTCTGGGTCCGAGATGAGGTACATTTGTGTGGCTGTTAGATTTGTAAATCATTGTGGGCGAAATTACATTCCTCTGCTCGAGACCGCGGATTGAAGAACGGTGTGGGTGGCCCTTAGCCTTTCTTTTTCCCATAACGATGAACAACTTCGAATTGTCATGATTAAAAATACTCTTATTAACGCAGTTTTTTCGTATGTTTTAGTGCGAACTTGAGAGCGATGGCCTTGATTGTAAATTTTTCCAGCTTTTCTCAAATACTTCCTATTTATGAAGTGTGATTTTCCATAGATATTCATCGCCAGATTGACAAAAACAAAATATTATTTTGTGCTCTTCTGTTCGTAGCCTATCGGTGTTCTTAACCCAACAAGACATGCGCAGTTCCTGGAGCGCTATGCATCATGGGATGAGAATGACGACATCCCTCCGTTTCACTATGGAACGCACTATTCTACATCCGGGTTCACACTGGCTTGGATGATTCGTGTGGTAAATTGATTTGCCGTATTTACTCGACTAGAACATAAGTGGTCTTACGTGTTGTGTCTTTTCAAGCGATGCAAAATACATTTTACTGGTGCTTTTTTAAAGCTGTGTTCACAAAAGAATCGCAAGATGCTTGAAGGTTTTTGTGTCTGAAACACGGGGTGCCGAGTCTCGAAATTTCATTACAGAAGGCGCTCAAAAGAAGGCTGGCGACCGTAACTTTGCATTCACGGTCTTTTGATTTCTCTATTAACAGGAGCCGTTCGCGACACAGTTCCTGAACCTCCAAGGAGGAAAATTTGATCACCCTGGAAGGACTTTCTGTTCCATTATACGTTCTTGGAAAAATTGCCAAAGGGACACATCTGATGTCAAGGTGGGTGCGAAACCATTCATTATTTTGTCTGCTGGCAGTGATGAGTGTGCGCATGCGAATACCAAACTATGCGACATGTAAACAATATTACGCATGATGTTTCTGGTCTTTTATGTTTTGTATTGAGGTTCTCTTGTATTTTTTTTTTTTTTTTTGCAGGAGCTCATTCCAGAGCTGTACTATCTCCCGGAGATGTTTTTGAACTCAAATAATGTAAGAGCCAATCTGTTTTAATGCGAAGGCAGATTTCCCCGTCAATCTTCAAACACTAGCTACTTGTAAAGTAAGGTTTTGGATACAAAGCCCGTTTGCTAATACTTAACTTGCCTTTGTTTTTCAGTTCACGTTTGGTATTGATGATGATGGATTGGTCATTGACGATGTGGAGCTTCCCAAATGGGCGTCAAGTCCTGAGGAATTTGTTATGTTACACAGAGCTGTAAGTGCTCTCCTGTGGTTGTTATATGCAGTGATACTTGTGAATTCTGTTGGCGTCGCAGTAAGTGACGTCTGACCAGCGATTGGGCGGTTGAAGTCCAGCAGTGGGATTAATCACCTTCATTCAGCAATTTATGACACGATTCTGAAGTTTGTTTCGCTTCTTTCAGGTTCAAAGAAAAGCCGGCCGAATGTCCTTTAATAATAATAATAATAATAATAATAATAATAATAATAATAATAATAATAATAATAATTAATAATAATTGCGCAAATTAACATGTGGATATGATCAAATGCGCATCACAACACTTTTCGGGGGACTTTGGCCGGACTGCATCAGCAGTTTACAAACAATCGAAGGAAACTTATTTGAAGATGTCCCCTTTCCCTCCTCCCCCCCCCCCCCCCCTCAATTCTCAGTAAACAGACTAATGAACAGCCAGGCACTTTTAAATGCGCTCGTGCACGATGCAAAACGTGTCCTTTCATTCACAACACTGATAAAATATCGGGACCTAAAAGATCCATTAAGATCACCGATCACTTCACGTGCACCTCCGCCAATGTAATCTATTGCATAACTTCCACTTATTGCAAAAGATATACATCGGCGAAACAGGCAGAAGACTAGGTGACCGATTCCGAGAACACCTTCGAGACGTGGAAAGGAATGACAAGGACACATCGAAACCAGTCGCTAGACATTTTAATTTACCTAATCATTCTAAGCAACATATGGCAATCTGCGGTCTTTCCTTACGCTTAGGTAGCACGGAAAGCCGTAAAAATCTTGAACAAAAGCTCATCTTTCAAACCGGTAGTCTAAATCCCACAGGGATCAACGAACGCTTTTCATTCCATTAATTTATTCTTGTTTTTCTCGTTGCCATGTTTCCACCAATAACGTAGCTCCATTTTCTGCCTTTAAAAGCACACACAACCCACAATTCCTCTATTCGCTCCGACGAAGGGCTAACGCTCGAAACGTCAGCTTTTGTAATCGTTACGGTGGCCAATTTACCACTTCAACTTTGTTGATATATCCAAGTTATTTCGTTACCCACACCGACGCAGCCCCAAACAGTTTCTTTCGAAACTATCAGCCTTTATTCTAAGTAAACAGGCCAGACCACATCACAGTAATATCGTGAGTGGGTTCTTTAACGTCCCCTGCCTAACCAAATTAACTAATTATTAGATGCAGGATACGGGACCTACGGTTTATTCGTCCTTATCCGAGAAGACTAGAATGTCTATCCATTTCTTGATATCATAGAAAGGTAGCGCATTCTCCTCAGTTATTTTAAGACCTTGAGTGTTGGTCCGGCCGGGGCTCAAACCCTCAACCTCGACCTCCCGCACAACAGTCCAGCGGTCTAACCAATTGAGCTAATTGGGAGGCGGTAATGTAATTTCTTTTATTTCTTTCAGGCCCTGGAATCGAGATATGTGTCTGCTCATCTACATGAATGGGTGGACTTAATATTTGGATTTAAACAGAAAGGTAAAGTAAAGGCAAAAAAAGCAACAAAGCAGCAGCACCATTAGCTTCGATTAACCTTGCTGTTGTGAGCCCGATCGCGGGCCAAATAGCGGCTCTTTATCGAACCTATCAAAGCCGCTATCTTTCCTACGCGTTAGTGGTAGATGATTGGTATAAGTTCCTAGTTGCTGTAAGGTTCCCACACATTCACATGCAATTTGCTTCAGTTTCATATTTTCTCGTACTTGACGCGTACTGAAAGTTTCCCGCGCCTGACGTGGATTACATGTTTTCTTTCTCAAGACCTCTTAAAATTGCTCTTCTTTCAATCAGCGAGTAACTTTTCCTTTTTTTCGATAGGTCCTGAGGCAGAAAAGGCCACCAATGTATTTTTTCACCTCACTTACGAGGGCAATGTAGATCTGGACTCCATTGCTGATCCTGTCATGAGAGAGGTTAGCGCTGTTTCACTGTTTTTATTTAGTGAGTTGTCTCACTAGAAGACTTCCTTTTTACAACTGGAGTTAGTTTTCAGTAAATCCCGCCTTCAGATTGCTCTGGTCTCATGAAGAAATCGGCAGGGCTACATGTTAACACTTCCCTACTTTTACCACATGCTATTAGATTGTTGACACACCCGACATTGGGGTTCATTTTGGAATGTAAGGATACCTTTCTTGTATTCTGTAACCGTGACTGTTGGTAATATTTGTAGGCCGTGGAGCAACAGATCAAAAGTTTTGGTCAAACGCCATCTCAGTTGTTACATGAACCACATGTTCCACGGATTCCGCCAGAAACTCCGGTATATAAATATTTAATTTAATTTAATTTTTTTTTTGACAACCTTATCTTATTCTTTAAGTTGTTTCTGAGAATCTTTCACCAAACCCTTTTTTTTCTTTTGTTTTCGTTTTGTGAGCAACAAGTGGATTTTCTCTACTGCTCGGGCGCTTTGTGTTTGAAATCTACCAGTGAAGAAATGTAAAAATCGCGCGAAAATTGTGCCTAGATTTTTGCGTGTCGTTAGAAGTGTTGTCAAGTGAACAGCTTAATCTTTTAAGTTTCAAATGTAGAAATTTACCTGTTAGAATGAAATGACTGAAGGAAATGACTGAAGGAAATGAAATCCATCTTATTTGAGAGAATAGCATGAGCCAGTTTGCTGTTCGTAATTTTTCCGGTTTGATTTGGAATTAGATGCGTGGGATTGATTAATTGTGGGGTTTTAAATTAATTGAAGTGGATTCTAATAACTTTTTGTGTCTATTTTTGTCAGATTACGGAAGAAGAGGAGCCCTTTAAAAGTACGTGTGCACATCTTTGTAGCTTTCGACTATGGAACTGGACTCTCTTTGTTGCAATGGCGATGCGCCGAAAGTTGTATTCCTCCTGTGACTTTCTAAGGCTTGAAACAAAACTACGTCATGAGTAATGATTTAATTCGTTGGTTTTTTTTTTTTTCACACAGGTATATATTTAACCTTCAAAGTTACGTCTGATGTCCCTGTGACTCATGTAGCTGCCAACACCGACTCCTCTGTCCCCTCCCCTGCTGTCGTGACAATTAGTTGTAACCAGTGCTTCTCGGTCAACAAGTGGATTACATCAGGTAAGGGCCAGGGAAGAGTGGAAAGCTGATAATTCCTTATTGCCTAGCCTCACGGAAATTAAAATTTTCCCCTGAGCAGCTACAATTGACTTAACAATGATACTCGAACGAGTAGAGCAAAATTGTCATTGCGCAACGAGACTTACTCGCATAGTCATCGAAGCTATCTCAGTATCTCTAGCTGGAAGTGAAAAGGAGCATTTCGCTATTCCTGGATCGCTGTGTTTGGAGAGGCAGTATGTGAGTACCTTCCTTCCCCCTGTTATGGCATGAAATTGATTTTGGTCCTTTAGTTTTGCAGCTTTGCTCGTTATTGTTGAGCACTGCCGGGCAAAAAAGAGATAATCGATATGCAATGGGTTTGTAGTGTTTGCTTATGACATTTTATTTTTGTCGTAAATGAATCATGAAAAGCTGCAACTAGGAAGAGTTCAGTTGTGAAATACTGAAGCTGATCACCAAATTGCAATAAGAAACTATAAATGTTTTGAAAGTGGTCCAAGATAACCTTGTTTGTTTGTTTTTCTTTAGCAGACCCAAAGCGAAGTCTTCGAGGAGTACAAGTTGAGCAAGATCCTATGTTAGGTGGGTAATCAAACTCTGTCTCCCATTTTGCCTGATCTGTTCCCCTGAAACTTGACATTGTGCTTTACTTTTACAGCAACATCCGCTGGACGGCAGAAGCGTCAACTCGGTGAACCCTTGGACCAGTCTGTCACACCGTGCGCCTGCTGCTTCGTGGTGACTGCTGACAACAAATATATCATGGCTTGCGGCTATTGGGATAACAGCTTTAAGTGTTTCTCAGCGGATGGTGGTACGTTTTGGTTTCTTTCCAGACTAAATATAACTCATGCAATTGAAATAAGTGTGAGGGTGCCTTATATTCTTTCCCTGTTAAATGCTCGCGGCATCGAGATAACTGTAAAATTACAGCTGCATGTATCTTGGGATTTTCTCTACATACATCTTGTGTCTTCATTCCACAGGAAAATTAACGCAGTGTGTGTTTGGTCATTGGGATGTGGTCACGTGCTTGGCCTACTCACGTCACGTGGGGCTGATTGGTGGAGACGCACTCGTTGTATCGGGGTCACGTGATGCTACAGTATTAGTTTGGCGGTGGAGTGAAAAATTGCAGAGAGTAGCAGCAACGGACCGCGAGGAAGGTGGGTGCTAGCTTTGAAATACTCTGTTTCGTTTCAAGATCGATTACTGTGTGATTTACTAATGTCACAAATCTGAAGTTCCCATAAGTGCCAAGCACCTCTTTTATTTGTAGCTTTAGGTAGAGAAAGTCGAAATTTAGAAGCCAGTTATTGATTTAGAAGAAAGGCTTTCGGTCTTGGCGTTTGGATGTGCCGACTTCGGAAAAAAAAAAGATATGGGATATGGCAAAAAAAGGAGATTTGTTGGGGTTGCCCTAGAAAATATTAAAATATGTTCATGGGAAGAATTATTGAGGACTCAGGATGACATATGCCGGGTACTAATCGAATGATCATTGGTTTGTAGCATTGGAATTGCCTTTTCTCCGTTAGATTAGATACATCACATGTTGCTTATCTGTCCACAGGAGACAACCCCTCCCCGTTGGCTATTCTTACAGGTCACGAACAGCCTGTGGTCTGTGTGGATGTCAATGCTTCTCTTGGACTCGTAGTCAGCGGTTCCCAAGGTGTGTTTTCTAGCAGCAAGCTGATGGTTGAAGAAAGGCTGATAGTTTCGAAAGAAACTGTTTGGGGCTGCGTCGGTGGGAGTAACGAAATAATTTGGATATATCAACAAAGTTGAAATGATAAATTGGCCACCGTAACGATTACAAAAGCTGACGTTTCGAGCGTTAGCCCTTCGTCGGAGCGAATGAAGGGCTAACGCTCGAAACGTCAGCTTTTGTAACCGTTACGGTGGCCAATTTACCATTTTAACTTTGTTGATATATCGAAATTATTATGATGGTTGAAGAAGCGCCTTCACCCTCTGACATCCTTATGCATTTTCTCCACTCTGTTCTTGACTTAATTCCATGGTTCTCATAAGGAGAATTTTTTTAAGCAATCAATAAATTCTTAAGCAGGTGATCAGTTCCTCATCCTCATGACTTCCAATATTTGGTTTTAGTTTTAATTTCAGAGCTGAACAAAGAGTTTCCAGCAATCTGATTGGTCGAGCGGTTCCTTATATGACGCTATCTAAACCGCTCCACGTGGTTTATATAAAATGTTAAAATAAAATGTTAATGAATGTTACTAAAATAAATTTCCCTTTGTTCAGCTCTGAAATTATACTAAAACAATTTTTCGCCGAAGGCGAGGTGAATATCGTCGAATAATCAAGGGTCACCAAGAGTGCTAATTTTTTTGTATCTCTTTCCCTGACAGAGGGGCCTTGTCTTTTGCACACCACGGCAGGAAATCTCTTGAGAACGCTGCGAGGGCCTGGGGATTGCGTCAGACCGAGGCTGTTGAAACTGAGCCGCGATGGTTTGGTGGTAGTGAACTACACAGACGGTACAGGTCATCTGGCGGTATTTACTATCAACGGTCGCTTGCTAAGCGACAAAAAACTAGATGATCAGATGCTGGTATGTTATTTCAGTTAACCTGCAGCACTAGTGGGGGAAATGGTCGCTGTAACTTATTGTTTCGTACACGGTGTCATTTGTTCAAGGCCTTTTGCTTATTTAACTGAAAATCCAAAAATGTGCTTTGTTTGGCGTTTTCTCAAGCATCGTTAATGAGTTAATCTTTCGCTGGACTCTTGATAAGTTAGTAATACCCAGGGGGTGTATTCCTTCCAAGTTCTCCTAACTTTCATCCAACCAATCACGTTTCCTAAGAAGGAAGTCGTTGATCTATTAATGTTTTCCTTTTTTATTAAACCAAAGGCACTGGCCCTCAATAAAGACGGCAATTTCTTTGTGAGCGGTGGATTCAGCCGATATTTGAGGTTGTGGCGAACTCACGACTTGTGCCTTCTGCACACCTATCCACCTTGCGACGGCAGCATCAGGGCTCTTGCCATCTCCACTGACCAGAGGTACGTCACACGCTGAGTAGGCTTTTTATTTGAGAAAGAAAATTATCGTTACGAGCTTTTGATTGTTCACCGAGCTGCTCTACGTTCTTTCTCTATCGTGTACCCTACCCGTCTATGGATCCTCCCCCCCTCGCTACCATGACTATTACCATGGGGATGAAAAAATTCTTAGTGATTACGATATTTTAAATATTTAACATTTCGAGTAGTAATCTTTCGTTTCTTGTTCTTAGGTGTTTGGTTGCCGGACTGGCTTCGGGCAGTATCTTGGCCATTGCCGTGAATTTCCCAGGCCGTCTATGACAACAATCTCACTTTCACCCTTACAAAAAAGAAAGGAGTTTTAACCATGGATTTCAATGAACAATGTCGTGGTTTGTGATACGAGGCTGCGACGACGAGCTTTTGTTGTGAATGGTTTAACTGTGTCCTCATGGACAAGCATCTTCAAAATTTAGATAATGATATTTGAATCACAAACTGTGGGCGAGTTCGTACATTTGATTTTGAGTGAATGAATGAGATGATTGTAGTTCTATGAAATTTCAAATAGCTGGTTGTTCATTTGGAATGGGTCAGTTCCAAGATGCCAAAAGCCTCCTGTAAAATTAAGGGCAAGTGTGAAGGCCTTGATATGAAGGTGGATTTTGTATTCTCGAACGAACACGTTTCTTCTTTTACCAGAAATGTCTTACACTGGGCCTAATACGAAGTGTTAGGATTTTTGGAACTCGTTAATGACCTGTTATAAGTTTAAGCGCCGTTTTCTGAAGCATGGCTGGGATATGTACATCAGAACAAATCAAGTAGAGCTATAAGCTCAGAGTTGGACGATCTCGGCCAATCAGTGTTGACCATTCCAAACGCCTGGCTACTAGTCGTACATGGTCAAACCGTTCTTTAAGACATTTGAATGGGTTTCTTTCAAAGAAAAACTACTCAGACAATTCATAAGGGCCTTGTGCCAATTTATTAATAACTTCAAACAAAATCATTTATTACTGTTATATTTCTAGCTGTTATATGGTTAGTTACTCTTTACCCAGACGTCTATAACAATGCTTAACAAGAACAAGTGAAAGAATAACCCAGCGATGAATATTATTACTGAAATAAGGGCCCAGATTTCGGCCTCGAAGTTCTCTTCGTCAGTTCCATACATGTTCCGTAGGGTATTTGGAGACCTAAATGGTGAATAATATATTTATTGCATACTTCCAGCGAGTATGATGATAAAACTGGTTGCCGTCAAGTTTTAGAGTTCCAAGTTCAAAGAATGTAATTTTTGCTTAAATGTTTAAAATCAGCATTCCAATTACGTTATGCAGTTAAATTTTAAGGATCTTAGAAATTGATGCCAATTGATGCTGTTTTTGTTAATTAATTGACAAGACCCCAGTCTTGATTAAAACTATGGGATATTGTAGTTAACGATGATCAAAAACGGTCCAGATATAAAGGAAGAAATGGTAATTTTTTTTAAAAAAGTAAGAGTGCAACAGGAAACTATCATAATGAAAATGTGAAGTGAAATTAGGATGACGAAATATTTGACTTTGAAGTTGATCTTGGTACTTATTTTGTTCTTGGTGTATTCACCCTTTTACCCCTGAGGAGTGACTGGCATCTAATTTCTCCTTACAATATCACCCCTGAATCAAACAATAAGCTCAGGAGAGTAAAGGAAATGATCGCCAATCAAAGAAGCTCTTGAATGTTACTTTAAACAAATTCTCCTTGTCAGCACCTTATGAAATGAATAGAGAACAGTATGGAGAACATGCATACCGATGTCTGTGTGTGAAGGGCAAACCCAGTCTCGCTAAAGCGAGTAACATACCTTCTCCTTTCAACATCAACACATAATCCAGCAAACAGTGAACGATAACGCTATTAGAGAGTCCCGTACGTATGTACGTACGTGCCTTCAGATTGCACGGGTAGGGTAGGGGAGACTATCAAAACGAAGGAAGGGGTGTCTCAGGCAAGTCTTGGCAAATGCACATCTTTTATGTTATTAATATTACGAACTTGGGAGCTCCGCTTTTAGGCTTGGCTAACTCTTTATATTACGGAAACGTAGCAGCCATATGGCGTTTTCATGATGTAACACCTAATCATTTTCGCTGATTTGCAAGAAATTCTAAAACAAGCAGAAAAGGAAAGTTATGAAAGAGATCTTGGGAGTTATGGATTAATTATTACTTTCGCCCCAGGAGCCCTCTACTTTACTTTTTTTCATCTACTATTTCATGACTCAGTACCCGAGGAGGAACTGGAGCCTAATACGCGGTGAAAAAATTCAACAGGTTTACTGATGCCCAGGCCCCCAGTAAATTGCACAGTTGCAAAATTACGTTTGGAGAGTTATGTAGCTTACATGGCGTGACATTTAGTATATATCTAATGTAAGTTATCATTTCACTGGAGTTACAAACTTTACAATGATCAATAATTCGTTAACATTCTACTGACGCATGTTTGGCGCTTCATTTCTTCTTTCCTTTCATTTGTTCCTTTGCAACTTGAGCGGTGGCTTGTTGCGCTTGAGCCTGTGCAGCTTGGGCAGCGGCCTTTTTCTTGTTAAAAAGATTTATCTCCTCGTCCTGGAAAAGGTAACACAACATTTAGTCATTAGTCAGAGCCCGTGAATGGAAACAAATAAAAAAACAAACCCTATGTTCTCGCACTAGTATGATTTTCGTTTTGGGTGAAATTTCTCACAGGCAATTATTGTTTTAAATGCCTATTTTTTGCGATAATATCTCGTTTATACTGACCCACAGTTAAGTTTCAGACGCGTTGTACTCAGTAGATGGACCAAGAGAGAGAGAAAAGTGAGGTTAAAACTTTAGGAGTTGTATTTTCCACCAAAGGAGTACCATACATCTATGGGTGCAGAGGGATACCACATCTTTTTTTAAGTTTTTCACCGTAACACATAATGACACCAACGGCAGGTGTTCCGTTACATTACGAATGACGAATATTTCCTTTTTTTGTTCTCCCTTACCAGCAGCCTTCGTTTTTCCTCCAGCTTCTTCTTTTCGTCTACTTGTGTCTTCTTAAGATGCTCAAACTTAGCATGGAGCTAAATGTTTTCCAAGTTCACCCACACAGTCGCAACGTAAGAAAAAAATAAAAAAATAAAAATAAAAAAGGCAATGTATCCGATGAACTACAGGTATTAAAGAACTGTGTACTGTAGTGATTTGGGTTAACTGGATTGCAAAACAGTGCATGCGTAGATACACAGTGTAGATAAGCAATACCCTAGAGAAACGTCTGAAGCCGGCGTGTGTCAACATGGTTGCCCATGTTGCTTATAATAAAAATCGTCTTTACATGGTCTTTAGTATTTGTAGTACCACATCAATGTTATTTAATTTCTAAGTTGCCAACAGCAGTTTGGATTAAACACACGGCCACTGTTGAAGTCTTAGGAATAATATTTCATTCGCTCTGAAGAAGGGCTAAGCTCGAAACGTCAGCTTTAAATTGAAACCCTTTATGGCGGCCGATTCACATTATCCACTCAGTCAATAAAACCAATTAGTTTAGATTTAAAAAAAGAGGTTAACACGATGTTTATGGTACTCAACCGTCATCGGCACCACATACCTCTTG
Source organism: Stylophora pistillata (assembly GCF_964205215.1). Classification (NCBI taxonomy): domain Eukaryota; kingdom Metazoa; phylum Cnidaria; class Anthozoa; order Scleractinia; family Pocilloporidae; genus Stylophora; species Stylophora pistillata. Next base: position 28,535,680 of record NC_142527.1, on the reverse strand, counting down.
TTCGGCTTGTTTTAACTCAGCCTCTTTCTCTTTGACCTTGTCGACAAAGCTCTGTCTCATTTTTTCCTCTCTGTTTTGTATGTCCTTTACGTACTCCCGCCTCCTGAGCTCGTATGTCTCCTGTAGACTGTGAGGTTGTTGGTCGCCATCACCATCACTGAAACCCATGGTTTCCAACTTGTTTCTGCGGTACAACTCGTAGTGCCCGGTATGTGTCTTGTCGATTAAGTCCTGCATGTTTGTTCTGGAAAGTGAGAAGCTTTGTTTAATGATAAGCGGAAGAGTGCACAAATCCTAATAGCTTCTTCCTTATTGAAGGGCAGACACGGAGACGACGACATTATCAACAACATATTGCTTTTTGTTACCAAGCAAAACGAATAGATTCACGCGATCTGGATTGTCATTTAGCACACGGCACAAACAATGTAATACTAAAAATTATAATAAAAATAATAATAATAATAATAACATCTTTATTTATCCTTCGACCATAGAGCCATTATTAGCGAGTCGCCTCATCCCTCTAGACAAGGGATAGGGTGCTGTGAGGCCAAATAGGAGTTGGAGAAGTGATCAGGAGAATATGCGGGAAATGCGTCATGAACATAGCCAAGAGGGACGTTGTTGAGGCAAGTGGCTCGTTACAATTGTGCGCGGGGCAGAAATCAGGGAGCGAGGCTGCAATACACGCTATACATAGAATCTTCGAAGCAGATGATACCGACGCGGTCCTGCTGATAGATGCGTCTAATGCATTTAATGCCCTCAATAGGGAAGCGGCTCTACACAATATCCGCGTTCTTTGTCCTGTAATTGCAGTCTACGCCATAAACACCTATCGCCATTCAGCCCGGTTATTTATCACCGGTGGTAAAGAGATATATGCCCTCAGCACCCAGCCCTTGATAACAAGTCTACGGGCCATGTCAGATGCAAAGCAATGCTGGTTCGTAGATGATGCTTGTGGAGCTGGCACTATCTCAGAAATCAAGCAATGGTGGGATGGTCTTAATACATTCGGTCCAGACACTGGCTACTTTCCAAACGGAAAAAAGTGTTGGATTATTGCAAAGCCAGAAAAGGAGGCACTTGTTAGAGAAGCCTTTAAAGATACAGCCATTAACGTGACAGTAGAAGGGCAGAAGCATCTTGGAGCTGTGATAGGTTCAAGAGATTATCTGCAGGACTATGTCAACGAGAAAGTAACTAACTGGGTC